>NC_086330.1:113642354-113943604 GCF_032445375.1 Bacillus rossius redtenbacheri | reverse complement strand
ATGGAGAGGCCTAATCCCTCTAAAGGGGCTAGTATCTTAAAATGTTTTGCGTTTTGCAAACGGTTTTTAATTAATTCATACTATAACATCAGTAAATTGTTTATAAAAACATTATTTTCTACAAGACAATTTTAACTACCTTAAAGGAAAAAAAATTGTATGTATGTACTGAAAGCAAGGAATCGTGTGGTATACAGTTTTGAAATAACCGTTCGTTAATGATAAAAACAAAAACAAAAAAAAACTTAGTTTTTCAGAGTTTTAGAGGAACAATTTTTATTTATTTATGAATGATATACTAAAAATAAAGTATCCTTCCCCAACTGAGTTTCTCTCTCTCTTTTTTTCTCCTAACACACCAAAGTCCTTTAGGTTAATATTTCTTCTCGTATGACCATTAAAATTGTAATCTTCATAGTTAATGGTTTCTAAAAGACGCTCTCCTAATTCAAAATGTCAGATATTCTATTTAATATTTTTTATTATACTATCTTATGGAAAAAAAATTATGAAGTAACTCCATTTCAGCTGCTTATCTGTGAATTATCATAGATACGTTCAGTATACGCAACAGCTTCCATTCCGTCATTTAAAATAAGCGCGAGTTCTTTTTTGTACATAGTGATATAGTGATATTATAACCTGGGAAAGTGTTCGTTCGAAACGAAGTAACCTGATTGGTAGAATTCCGCTGTATATATCCAAGCTATTTTTGATATATAGTGTTGAATAATATTTAAAAATGCATTGTTCCTCAAGTATTTAAAGGAAATAGCTAGTTTTGTTTTAAATCACCCACTGACGATTCGAGGCTAGCCCATTGCCGGAGAACTTTCCGCAGATGTGATTCCATTATAGCATATACATTATAATATATACGAGAATTGGTATCATAGTCAGGCAATTTCCTGATTTCAAAATAAACTTGATTAACCTCATTGAAATTTACACAGTTATTTGTTTCTCGATTCACTTACTTGCGTCTCAAACATTCTCATAAGTACTTTTGTAAGAATATAGACATATGCACTCTTAAGGGGTGATTAGGCCCCGCCATCTTGGATTCTCAAATATATATTTTATACAACTTGCAACGTATTAAATTATTTGGTTTGACATGGAACAGATTTGTACAAGGGTGGTTATTATGACGATTGTAATCGTTCTCCTAACGTTATGAGTTATTTTCTCCCAGCTGTTAGTAAGTATCATATTTCTACAAGCTGTTAAAGAATGGCACCACGACATTCCAAAAATTAGCTTAATAGATAAAATATGGAAAGTGTAGCAAAAAAAAATAATTTAAAAACATTGAGAACTAGTTCCCCTTTATGTCTGACCTAACTTCTACAAATGTATAAATTTTTTTCCTGTTGAAAAATAACATTGTCAGAAGACAAAACGATGTGAACCAGGAACTGAGAGCTGCGGCGATCGTGGCACGTGATCGGTACTCGCGCGCGAGAGACGAATGGCTCTGGCGAGAAGAAACGAGCGCGCTCCGGCGACGCTATCGGTCCCCTCGTGCCACGGGGCAGGCTGGGCAGGCTGGGCAGGCCGGCTGGGGAGGGGCGGAGGGCGCCCGAAGAAAGCACCGCTGCTGCGGGCGTGCACTTTCCCCGTGCCACTTAACCCCTCCCCCCCTCCCCCCGCCAGCAGTGCACGCGTGGGCGTGCGGGCCGCGAACAAGGTCAGCGCGCGACTGCACGACCTGCGCTTCAGCCCGAGCGGCGAGGAGCACCCGCGGCCCGTGTTTCGTAAGCTGGAGACGTGGCGGACGTCGCCGCGAGCAGGTCGGATCTGTTTTTTTTTTTTTATGTGTAACATATTAGCTCTCGGTATACGGCATTTGGTGGCAGAAATTTCGTGAATGCGACGCAAGTCAAGGAACGGAAATGTGTAACACCAACGGTGCTGCCATCTGTGGCGGACGGCACGAACCAAAGTTCACAAAGACAAAAGGGAAATTTTATACTATTAACTGTTTAAATGAATTTTAACAACATCGGCAGTATTTTAATAAAATTCCTTGTCGAAAACCACGTCCATATCCGGGGTTTAGTATTTTTTTTTTCAAGTCATTTTCGCTTTTATCGGGGCCTTTTCATTATATATTTTAAAATTTCGTGCTGCAAATGGAATGATTCAATAATCGACGTAGCTGCTCCGGCAGCGAATTCTAGCGGCGGGTGCGGAAACTACGTGTGATTCACATCCAGAAATGTAGTTGAAAACACAACTTGCGTATATTTATCACGCTCGGCATCCAGTTTAAAGAATTCTACGTTAAAAATTCGTGTCCAAGACCTGAGTTTCGTATTATAAGTTATTTGCAACATGAGAACGCATGAGTTTGCGCATTACCGAGGTTAGGTGTTACTCATCTCTGGCGAGTACTCAAAGACTCGACCACATTATTTCTCGTGGTTCTCCCGTTTTAGTGTCCCTTTTTAATCTCGTCGCTCCTGACCTGATACCAATGAGATCGAGTACAAAGGGCCCTGTCTACCCAGGCACACATACTCAGTGCAGAGGTTCAGATAATAATAAAACAAACAAACAAGGGATTTGATAACTGTTCAAGATCCGAGAGGTATCCGTTTATGAAAAGCATTTAAGAGTACTCTAAGGGCGGATGAGTAGTTCTGTTTCCGTATTTAGTTTTTAAACTGAAGTTTTATAAGAATGGAAATGATTAAATTGCGTGTTTTCAAAGTATTATTTAGACATGAAAACCCGGTACAGATTTTTCAAAGCACTCAAGGAACTTGCATTACACCTTTAGCTTCATTTCTCCGTCATTAAAATTTCCGTCGGTTAAAATTTCCTTTTTGCGTAATATTATGATCGCCACTCAAATGTCATTGTTGGCCGTTGCACGACGTGAGACTGCGCGCCAGTCAGAAGCCAGATACCGCGCTAGAAGCACCAGCGGGCATCGCACTATCACCCCTCCTCACTACACAGACACACCACCAGTTCTCTCCTGGGACGTGCGAGCGTTTCTGCGGGTCGAAGACATACTTCAGAAATAGTTTTATTCATTTACTATCATCCGTTGCGGACTACAGTCTCTTCAGAACCTAGAGCGCCAGCACTCGGTGGCACCTTACCTTACCTTACCTTCAACAATTCTACAACATGTATCTTAAATACACGTTAAGACTTAGCTCACATAAAGTAGGGCATGTATAGATGAGATAATAATGTCAGGAAATGCTTTTGTTTATCTCCTGAGTCATCGTCGTCGTGTGAAAGTAGATACACTGGATACATGTTGTTGTATGGAATGCCATCTCGGCGAGATACGCAACTAACTATACATATATGGTGTTTTTTTTGTGTACCGTGCACACGTTCCCGAGTATCTGGAATTCCTTATAACTGGGATACAGTAAATGCATCTCTATGTAAACGGCAACGACTCTAGCGATAAACAGGGGCATTCCGGAACTATGGTCACTGATATTTCTGTTCCTTCCACGTGTCCTGCGTTTGTAACCAAAGTTTCGCCGTGTATTTTGTATTAACTCTGTAATCATACGTTCTCCTTTCTTCAGAACCTGTGTTCCAGCCGATGCCGAGCCCTCTTCCCAATGCGACTAGCCAATCAGGAAACAGGCTACAGTCACATGCAGACAATCTGTGGATAATTATTACAACAGGAAAACCACGTCATTTCGGTTCATTGTATTCTTCGGTTCACGCACACTTTCCTTCATAAGCATACCTTGAACGTCAAGGCTACGGGTGGCATGGACAAAACTTATTTATTTATTTTTAAAAACATGGTTATAACCATGCAATGGTATTAAATATGTGTATACTCAAGCTAAAATAAAGTTTGTCATGATGTGAAAGTTACATACCCACGCACACACACATACACACACATGCATATATTCATTTGTAAACACACGTTGTACAGCGAATTATAGGCAGGACCAGTTAATTTGTGAAGGTTAGCTTGCCGAAAGTACTGTGCTCCTTACAGTTAACTTTACTCACTGCTTCTCATACTGCTTAACTACATTGCTAAATGAACCAAAGTAATGCCAGGTGTTGTAAAAATTGAGTTTTTCAGTAAATTTTAAAAATTTCCAAACTATTTTCATACCCTGATCATAGAATAATACAGTAAGGTACACTAGCGAATAACTCGTAAATAAACGATTCCGTATTATAAGTTTCACCACCCATGCAAACTGAGTCAGCTGCAAAATATTTTTCCTTTTCACTAAATACGTGAAAGGTTTGGCAGTAAAGTTTCCTGGAAATAATGGCGCTGTTTTTAGTGCGTGTCGAATGTACTTTAAGTGTGGACGGTGAAAGTTGACTTGCCACACTGCACACTCATTTGCATACTTTTCTGCCGAAGCTTTTCAAGATTTTAGGTCACGTGACATGTTCCGTGCAATGCTTCATGCCAATGAACTCAGTGTGTGCAGACTGTGATACGAGCGCTCTGGCACATATTATTTTATTTTATGTCAAAAATGTTGTGTTATTTTAATTTTTTTTGTTCTCTTATGCAAATTTTAATTACCATTCTTTATACTTATCATGCTTTATAATTCACTAATATTTGGTAATATTAAAATGTTGCACTAATACTTTTTTTTTTAATTTGAAGAAACGAAAACTCGCTGGTGTCGTTAGCTTGTGCTTGAGTGCTCCGTTTCAGTTATGTTATATTTGAATTTTTATTATTGGCTTATGATTTTTGCTTGGTAAACCTTTTAAATGTATTTCTCTCGGCTTTTTTTGTGTCCTGAATCATTCAACATGGCTTAAATTCTTATGGTCTACAACTAGCAATACAGTTATCTAACATCTTCGTTAAATATCGCCTTCGGGGTAGGTTTAATTTTGTTTGGTAAGTATGGTTATGCTCTGTACTCGTTGTTGGGAGCAATTGACGCGTATTTTCCTTTGTATTTGTGTTCTTAGCGGTTCGCGGGTGGCGCCGCAGCTATCCTCGCCATGCCGGGCTGAGCCTCGCCATGCCGGGCTGAGCCTCGCCATGCCGGGCTGAGCCTCGCCATGCCGGGCTGAGCGTGAAGCGCAGCCGCAGGCCGCTCAGCCTCAAGTCTGTTCCATCTTCTGTTTGGACTTGGAGTCAATACTTTTATACCGGCCAACGCCACCACGTCTGTGTTTGTCCTTTCTTTCTTCGGAAAGTCAAGATTATCGACCTTCTGCATCGGACATTTTGAGAAATTTGAAGAAAATATATAACTCTAATTAACTACAATTTTGATCAAGAACAGCAAATCATTGTTAATTGTTGATGCTATATTTTCTAGTGCTTTTTCCTTATCTTACATTATGTTTAAGTAAACACGCTTTATTAAATTAGTGAAGTAATGCTGTTCCGGTTTTTGGCCCTGTGAGTAAATGTTCGGATGTTCATCAGAAAAGGTAGGTCATGTTCAGACAGGTTCGTAAATCATGTTGATAAATAAGAACACGGGCTGTGAACACCAAGAATTCTCGCATTTTTTTAATAGGTATGTTAAGCAGCAATGAAAGTTTGTATACTAATCAAAATAGTTGCATTTCCCCTCACTACAGTGGCGTAGAAAGCGGGTGGCAGGAATGGCCCACCGGAGCAGTGTAAGAGGGGGGGGGGGGGGGGCGCGACGGTTTAGCGTTACTGAACCCTCCCCCCACTCTCTTTTATTCCAAGAGGGGGCGCCATTTTCAGTTCTGGCCAGGGGCGCCAGTCACCTTAGCTGCGCCACTGCCTCACTAGCTAGCTTTCTTTAACGAGTTGAAGCGGTATCGGGAATGAAGACGGCGCGAAAGGGCAAGTTTCAGTTGTGCTTGCTAACTGGAGTGACCCACTTTCCCGCTGCCTTGCTTCTGTAACGGCAGTGCGCCCTACCTCGCCACTGCGCAGCTCTTAGCCAGGGGAGGACTGCTGTGCGGTCCACGGACAAGCTTCAGCGAGCTTTATTACTTCCTCTAACCCCTACGAGTACGTCTAAATAACACGGTCTGGTGGCACCTTTGTGACTGCCCACTGCCAACTGGATGCATTTTATAACTGATGGAAAAAGAAAATTTGCCTATTCGTTTCAATCATCAAAAGATAGAAATATATTACAATGAATGAAAAAATTAATAAATCATTGTTCTTGTGGAATGGTTTGCTTTTTAAACATGAATTGTAGTGTCAAATTAAGATTCAATCACTTTATTCTATTACGTTTCAAAATAATTTTGGAACCAAATATTTTTTTGTGTTGGAATGTATTTTATAAACGCTGAAAAAGTATTGATTAGTAGAAATAATAATAACGTAAAAACTTTAATTTAAATGCAAGTGATTTGAAGTATGTTGTTTTCGTCATCTTGCAAAATAACGGGAAATAAATCCCCATAAAAACCAATCATTGTATGTTTCATCGACGTTGCTTTGTGCACCCAGTAGTAGACAGTAATTGGCTGCGAGAGCCACTCCTTTAATGTTATAAATACGTTAAAAAGGATTTCAAGTACAAGAATACCTAGTGTTCTATTATTACTTTGTCGTTTATTTTTATTATAAACGTGCTATGATCTATAAGCATTTTATTAATTTTATAATTAAATATTTCGTAACTTTGAAATGCATTCGCATTGGTTGCCATTTGTTACGTTTCCGTGCTCTGTGGAAGCAGCAGACGCGATAGTGAAAATTGCTGGGAAATCCGTTCTCCGTTTACGCGATCCGTCTGAGTTTACGTGCCATGGTAGAACGTGCCTTAGGTGAGTAAACAATTGGCCCTTGATTGCACAACGGTTGACCAATGAATTAAACTGTAGCCCTTTCCGGACGTGGTCGTGGTTACATATACACAATTGGGGCCAGAATATCCTTCCGCGCTGCACTGAATGCGTCTAAGGCAGAAACTACTTTCCAGCAAAGTAGGGGGAAAAAGTGGCGCGCGAGTGAGCGTGCTGCCGCTGAAGCTAAGTGCGTGTCGATTCGCAGAGGTTTTCAAACTTGCCAACTCGCTCGATAAAACTGTTCTGCGGCTTAATGGAGTAGTAACAGACGATATTCTAGATGTTCGATCTTCAAATTGTACTGTATGCACCGCATTATTCTCGTTTTACAAGCGTTTATTTACACATTTACTTGTTTATCCTGTCATTTAACCTCACACAAATGTCGGTATCTATAATAATTTTAAAAATGCTTCAAAATTCACTCCCGCAGAATCTAATGTTTTTCCACACTTTGACTATATATTCGACGACCATTAAAGCTTTTTTTAAAATCTTAATATGATAATACACGAATCTACTAGCCCAAGGTTAGTCCATCAACGTAGTAAAGAGAGATTATTTTATTAAGGCTTAACGTTTCGTGTTCAGGAGGTCACTAAGGACGGTAACACACAGTGACGCAAATAAAGGATATTGAGCATAATCGGCATATCACTTCATTTTCTCGAGTAGATATTTAATTTAGGTCATCGGCTTATTATGCCTGTCGCGTCCTACACCAGGCTGGTGGGACTGCCTCCTGCAGGCCGTCAGGTGAGCCTGTGGTCCAGTTTTTTGGGCAAAAAGTAAGCCAGTGTAGACCCCATAGCGATGCATGGACTCAAAGCAAGGAAGATAAATGAATGGTAACTCAATGCAATATCTAACGCTCTTATTTTCTTTGCAAATCCGAGAACTGTGCGGGATTTAGAGGCAACCTAACAACCTGAAAGTTAACTTTTCGAAAGCAAATGTTGGCAACCTTGATTTTTTTGTGGTCGTTATTTGGGGAAGCCTATGATGTACATTATATATTCACAGACCCGAATACTCACGTTGGCAAGCCTTCTTTTCACAGACGAGAGAGCCAAACCCGAAGTTCCCCGAAGTTCATGCTCGCTTTTTTCTTCCGTTCTATCTCATTGTATAAATCGGTGTGGCATTAAATTTTACTGTCGATTAGGATAGGTTAGCTACATTATAAATAATTTAAAATATTGTGGAAGGTTGGTTATATTAGGTAAGTATAGCTACATTAAAAATACTGTAAAATCATTTTATGGTTGCTTAGCAAATAACTTTTTAATATGTAGCTATCCAGGGCTAGGAAACAGTTTACATGATTTCACAGTATCTTTAATGTAGCTATCCTAACCAAATCAACCGTCCATAATGTTTTAAAGTATTTATAATGTAGCTAACCTAACCTAATTGACCATTAGTTATCATGAGTTGTATATTTTTTTACAATGAACAAAAAAAAAACGAAGATGCACGATCGGGCGTTTGGCTCTCTCGTCTGTGAAAAGAAGGTTGCCATCGTGAGTATTCGGGTCAGTGCAATATAGAATGTACATCATAGGCTTCCCCGTTATTTGATGGTGATATCACCATATATATATATATATGACCGTGGTTAATATCACCATATATATATATATATATATATATATATATATATATATATATATGACCGTGGTTAATATCACCATATATATATATATCTTTATATATATATTTCTTGTGTGCGTGTGTATGTCACTGAACTCCTCCTAGACGGCTGGACTGATTTTGATGAAATTTTTTGTGTGAGTTCACGGGAATTCTAGGATGGTTTAGATTCACAATTGGATATTTTATCTCGATTCTGAGCTAAGAAAAAACTAAAAAAACACGCTTTAAAAGAAAAAAAACTAAGCATTCTTGATAATTAGCCTCCATGGAACGGGTTTTTGCATTGTTGTTGCCTTCTGCGTAACCATGGGAAAGGTTTTTGGTAACGGCAGTGGCGTGCCCAAGAGGAGGGGTATGTATAATGAGAAGATACAAAATGTCCAGCGTAGAAATACTTACCGCCATATCCATATCACACAAAAAGTACATTTGGGCAGGACAATGTCTGTCGGGTCCGCTAGAAAGATATATAGAGATATATATGTAGAAAGATATATAGAGAGATAGAGATATAAATAGAAAGATAGAGAGAGTTATAGAGATATACATAGAGAGATAGAGAATTAGAGAGATAAAGAGAGATGCTTAGTATACGTTTAAAAAATTACATTATTAATAAATTAAAAAATTGATTGAGGCATTGCAACGCATGCCGGGCATTATCTAGTATATATATAGGTCTGGCAACTTACCTTCTTTCTCCGTCCGCTTAATGAAGCTCGCGGCGGCCTGCGAACTAACGGCGGCCTGCGAACTAACGGCGCTAGTATTAGTTGAACCCATTATTAACATTGTGTTAAATTAGTTTCGTATAAGATATATCATTCCTAATTCCCTCTCAATTTTTGAATTTCTTTCCCAGATTACTACTTTTTCATTCGTTTAGGTACTTGGAAATGTCTCACCTGTACCAAAGCATTATTTTTTTCTTCCGAATTTGTTAGTTAAGTTGAAGTGATATTTGAGGAATATGTTTTAATGTCGCGTCAAGTGAATGGCGTGGCGCAGTGGTCAAGCGCAAGGCCTTGCAATCTGCCGGCTCGGGTTGGATACCCACTGGTACAGTACTTCGTTTTACATTTTCAATATTTTTATTTCTCACGATATCAAACTATTTATCACAGAATTTAAATACGTTTAAACAGTTAAATTATATTGTCGCGGGTTGAAATTTTGCAGGGTTGTTGAAATCAAATTTAGGGACTTTACTGACGGGACTCTGGGCTGGCTGCTCTGTTCACTCGTCAGCGCAAGTGGCGTGACCATGTAATTGGGGCACGGGGCCGGCGCGGCGCGCTGCGGGCTTGCAGAATTTTGTTTGTTTGTTTGGCCGCGCGCTGGCGCAGCCACGGGCCGCAGTTACTGGGGCGCGCTGTCGTAACAAGCCGCGCGGTGTGGCCTGCACATTGGGGTAGAGGGGGGGTAGTCTTCCCAGATGTTCTAGTTAGTTGTTTAGTAAATTTGACTTCAATAACGAGCTTTTGTTATGGTAGGCGCGGCAGGGCGCGCGAATTTAAGCGCAAGTGAGTGGTGACTCGGGGCTCACTCAGGCGGAGGCTATGCGTCTCACCTGTGGTCACGAGTTGTTAGTTCGTTCGTGATGTAGGAATTCAAGCTTTCGGGCAGAAGCTATGGCCGACGCCAGAGGCCACGAGTCGTTTAATTTAAGTTAGGTCATAATGTAGTCATCTTCAAGCTTTCGGGCGGAGGCAATGGCCTTCGTCACTAGTCGTTTAGTTATAATTTTTAAAATGTAATGTTCGTTCGGATTTTAAGGGCAGGAGAGGCCCCTACGTTAGTTTTAAGTAATCGATCAAGAAAGGCTTTTCGGAAAATGTGAGTATGGACTTATCTTTGTTTTAATTTTAAGTATTAATTATGATTTGAGGTATTCGGAAGGACTAGGGAAGTGTTTAGTGAAGTTCTCTCATTCTCTCTCTTGTAAGGTCGTTCAATCGTTAAGGAAGTAAAGAGATTATTGTTTTAAATTGTAATCCCGCTATTTAAATGTTCTTTAAAATGATGTTGAGTATTTGACTTTAAGAATAAAATAATTTTAATTAAGTATTATGTTATTTTGCAAAATCTCCTTAGTTCAGCTCTCACCAGACATCCTGTACGGGATGACGAACCTATGATCCTAGGTACAGTAAAGTATTTTATGAAGTTAAGACTAGTTGATGCCAAGCGAGTTGTTTCTATGTAAAGAGCTACGATTCTCGCCCCCCCCCTCTGAAGGTGGATCGTGACAGAAATGGTAGAGTTCGCCGGATAGGTTCTATTTCTGGAGAGAGAGAGAGGTAGATTTTTATGTTTATTATTAAGTTAGTTTCAGCTTCTGATAGCAGGTTATTAAGAGTTTACTTGAGGAGAGGATTACGGAATTTAATCTAAGTGGAGGAAGTCTTTGAGATTTTTTTTTTGACGTAACAGATGATTATTTGAGTATACTTGTAAGGATAAAGTTTATAGTGATAAGTTGTTTTAAGTCGTTGAATTTATTGTAGATTTATATCGGGGATTATTACGTGAGGAGAATACGTTATAAGTTAAATGCTTATTAGAGATAATGCAAGTGGTTTAATTTAATTGAAGTTCATTTTAAGATTGTAGGTTAAGAGAATTATAATTTAAAATAAAGTTTTTTGTCGTAAATAGGAATTATTTTCAAGAGAAGTTTGTTTTGTTTTCGTGCGCGTAGGAGACGAGACGTACGAATTAAATCAGTCGAGGGAAGGATAAACGTTAGAAAGGAATTAAAGAGAAAACGAGAGTTTATGTAAAAGAGAGTTATAGAATTTATAGTGATGTTTTGTTTTAATTAGAAAAATGTTGAGAGTTGTTTCAGAACGACACGTCAGTGGACGTGGCAGAGTGAACACGTGACGGGGAGGTGCTGAGACCTAGCGGAGAACGGAGGAACCGCAAGCGAGGGTTGGCGCACCTGATGGAATTCGGTGACGTCACGGGCTCATACGGAGACGTGGACAGGCCGTGACCTTGTTTTGATCAGCTGTACGGTAACTTAGCGATAAGAAAATAGACTATTGGTTAAATAAATTTAAATTTAAGTGTGTTTTAGGAGAAGAGGAACTTTCAGTATGTAAGTAATTTATTTTAAGAAGTGTATGATGTATAGGCTAGAAGTGTTTCGTTGTAAGTTGTTTATGTTTTTGTTAGTTAAATTCTACCTCGGTTTTAAAAATATTTTTTTTGGGATTTGTAAACAGTAATAAGGAGGTACACTATAAAATCGATAAGCATTGAGAAAAATGGGAAGGCTAGATTTTGTGTGTAGAGGGAATTTACTCCAAAAGAACAGAGAGACAAAATTAATGTTTTCATTAGGGCGAGGGACCCTAAGGTGAGGCGTTGTGTCCCTGGGAAGAAAGGGAATTGTAGCGCAGACCATAGGAGATGGGCTGACTACGGAATTAAGGGTCAGGAGAATCCTGAGAGTTGTGAGTAATTGGGGCAGGAGTTCCCCATGGTAGTACCGAAGTGGCTATCCTGTATGGGATAGGGTACCATTTCAATGAAGTTTGTTGGTGGGGTTAGAGCCCCCTGTGTAGTGGGCCTATAGCAGATAGGCACTACAGTGAAATTTTTGGTTATTTTGTGAGGTAAATTCCCTGGAGGTTAAGTAAGATTGGATTCAGTTAGGAAGGAGGGAAATGAGAAACATTGCTGTAGAGAGTTAGTGTACTTGCCTAATGTGAAATTGAATTTTACTAAATTAATTTAGGAGAAAGTTTTGTTCGGTAAATAAATAATAATGGAAGATAGCTAGATAATTAATTAATTTTTTTTTGAGTAAGGTGTTTTAAGTAATGAAATAAAATAAGGTGAAGTAATTTGAATAATTGGGGAGGAGTTTCTTTAAGAGTTTAGATAATTGTTTTTGAATTTATTGAGATATTCAGCCAGTGAAGTTTGAGTGTGAGAGATACAGTGAGATTTTAAGGAAATCGGTTGTTTATTAATTAGGACAAATGAGATTTTATGATTAAGAGTCAGTAAGCATAGTTAAAATTTACGACATGATATTTGTTGACAGTTTACAGTTATTAAGGAGAAAACAGAGTAATCTATTTATTTTTATTTTAATGGTTTGAAGATAAGATTATGAATTTTTTTTGGAAGTTTCTTTGGCATGTTGGAATAATTTTTTTTGATTTTTAGAATTTACAGAGAAAATTTAATTGATTTACATTAGTTTGGAAGTATGGAGGTTTAATGTTCGATTAGCCCTAACTTGATGGTCGGATCCCAAAAGAATGCCGTAAAACCGATAGCCAATTGAGAGGAATGCGGTAGGCGCTTGTGTAGAGAGGGGTTGTGGGAAAGCTCCTTGGGACTGATGGCAGATCAGGGGCCCTAAATAGTGTGTGATGCTGTAAAACCAGTGCAGGGAAAGCCTGGTATGCTTAAATTTTTGGGCACAGGTTATGTAAACCTGGGGTTCCATGGGATTTAGTCATGTTAGCTGCTGTGAGACATTAAGATTTCCAGGCTCCATAGTAAATTCAATGTAAATTTTTGTTTTCTTAAAATAATAAATTTGTTTTTAATTTTTTTGAGAAATTTGATTTGGAACAGTGAAGACAGACCCCGAGGAATAGTAGTTGTCATGATGAGAAGAAGGTGGTAGGCCTAAAAGGGTACAGGCACCACAGAGGTTATGTGCATTGCATAATTTAAATATAAGGAAACTTGAGAATTTGAAATTTTGTTGTTGGTTTGTACACCCATAAGAAGAGTATAGGCAGAATTTTTATTGTTATGAGATGTCTAATTTAATTGAAAAGAAGAAAGTTTAAAGATGCAAGGTAACATTATTATTGTAATAATTGAAAGAGATTAAGAGGTAGAGAGAAATAGGCAGTTTTTGTTTGTAAGTACTAAAGTTTACATATAGAAATTTAGTAACTAAGAATGAATAATAAGTTAAGTCTAGTGTAAAAGTTTTTTTTAAGTTTGTTAAGTTAAGAGTCACAAGTAAATTTTTTTTTAGAGAGAATGTCTTTGATAGGAAGTATTAGAAACTTATGGGAATTTTAGGGTAACATAAATAATGTAGGTAATGAATAATAAATAGATGGTAGGTCTTAAGTTAGGATTAACATTTGAAGCAGAATTTAATTAAGAAGAAGGAAAATAAATAGGCCTAATGAAAAGAACAAAAAAGGATTTTATGGTAAAGCATTTTTTTTAAGTAATAAACAATGAATAATAATGTTGTTTCAGGGTAATGTGTACTAATAATACAATTTTTTTTTTAGGACCAAAGAACAGGAATTATGTAATTTAAATTAACATGTATTTTTGAAACTGTTACAGATTCCTTAAGATGAGCTGAGCAGCAGTCCAGTTTACAAGATGACAAGAGTTCGAGAGACAAGATACAAGATCACTGAAACAAGAGCCAAGACTGAAGATTCAAGAGAAGAGAAAGCTGGCAGCCATGGACTTACAAGTGGAGATTAATAAGGTCATGTAAAGTTTTATTTTTTTTTATGGAAGACAGTAACTGGAGTTTTTTTTGTTATAAACATTATTTACAGAACTTTTTAGGTTATAGTAATGTAATGGAACTAGTGAGTTGTGGTAGCTGTCAAAAAGAACTAATACCTTAAGTTTAATTTTTAAAGTTAATTTTCTTAATTTACAGAGGGATTAGTAGTTTTTTTAAACCTTATTTAGGTTGGAATTTAAATACAATAGCTTATTATAAATGTGTACGAACAGTTCAAGTTCACAGTACTGATAGGTAGGTCAGATGATCTTATTGATTTTGATGATTTGTTGTTTTGAGTTGATTTTTAGGTGTTGTGAATTAGACAATGAAATAGTTTTGAAAACTTAAATTATTTCAAGCTAAGAAATAGTAAATTTAATTGTAACTCAAAGGACACCAGAATTTAATTTTTTTTTGAATTAGTAATGTTTGAAAATTTTATACTTTACCAGAAAGGTTATAAACAAACAGATCGGATGGAACAAGGATGCAGTAAATCACAATTTCATTTAGAATTATTGATTTGCTTTTGAGGTTATGAAGTAAAAGTAATTATAGTTTAAAAGTTTGAATAAAAAAAAATGTTTTTTTTTTATTTGTTTGAAATAGAAAGTTTAAAAGTTAATTAGTCATGATCTAGGTGGGTGATGGGGTGGGAATTGGCCACTCTTTTTCCCTATAACCTCCCTAACATGGCCTTCTATTACAACTAACAGAAATAAAGAAGAAGAAAAATGAAGAATTATTAGTTAGAATGTTTCTTTCATGAAGATACCTGATGAACTTTTACTGTTTGGAAGAATAGTAGCAAGGTTAGTCAGATATTTTTACTCAGAAGAAGAAGAAGATAAAGCAGTTTTATGACTCGACAAGCCAGAGATTGGTGTTTCCCCTCTGCGCTTCTATTGACTACGTTGTTTACTCTCATGGGATAGCTGGTTCGGCACCATGGAGAGAGATTGGTGGGCATTGTGGTTGCCCCCAGAAGAAAAGAAGAGTAGAAGAGGTTATGGGTGGGTCATGTGAACTGACCTTCAACCCAGTTACTTCGTGGGGACTATTTGCTGTATAGAGAAGATCAAGACTCAAGAGTTAGGGAAAATCATTGGAGGTCATGTTTCCCTTCCTTAAGTTTTTCCTATCAAATTATTTGCCTGATTAGATTATGCTAAGGGTGGGATACTTTATGTTAGCAGTTGAATTAATTAATTTTATTTTTTTGTGTGTTTGCATCCTTGCCCATCGATTGCAGTTTAGTAGTTAGTTTTGTATTTGTCAGGCGTGATGGTAATGCCTGTTGATGATGTTTCAGAATTGTAATCTGTTCGTGATGAGGATGGCACAACTCCGAAGCAGATGGGGGGAGAAGTTGTGAGCTGCCCTGGAAGCCAGTCCAGTAGCTGTTGGAGTTGAGTGGTGTTTGCTGATGGCCAGCCCAGGGAGCTACTCTTCTCGACAACACTGACTTCGAGGAGTTGCACCAACCTTCACGAGATAAGAGTTTAATTAATTGAAACACTGTAAGGACACTTAATTTTTTTTGAAGAACGAAAGAAGTATGGTAATAAACAGAAACCGAAAAAAAAAAATAATAATAATTATCAAGAATTTGCACATTGTTTAACGAATACTGAGAAACTAAGAACAGTAATTTAATTTGTAAAGAGAGCTTCACTAACAGAACAATTTTTTTAGAATTGAGAACTCGAGCCTCTGAAGGTTCCTGTGAGAACAAACCAGATAAAAGTTTTACATTTAATTTTATGAATACTTGTTGTTTTAAAATAAATCTTATGCAGAATCTAGATGTATGTTCAGACAGCAAGGAACTAAGAAAATTATTATTTTTGTGAAATGAGGAATTTATAGTTATGGTTTAATGGAAAAAGACAATTTGTAATTTTGAGGTAGCTCGATGGGGCTCGAGCTCTGTGAGGGGAGGGTTATGTCGCGGGTTGAAATTTTGCAGGGTTGTTGAAATCAAATTTAGGGACTTTACTGACGGGACTCTGGGCTGGCTGCTCTGTTCACTCGTCAGCGCAAGTGGCGTGACCATGTAATTGGGGCACGGGGCCGGCGCGGCGCGCTGCGGGCTTGCAGAATTTTGTTTGTTTGTTTGGCCGCGCGCTGGCGCAGCCACGGGCCGCAGTTACTGGGGCGCGCTGTCGTAACAAGCCGCGCGGTGTGGCCTGCACATTGGGGTAGAGGGGGGGTAGTCTTCCCAGATGTTCTAGTTAGTTGTTTAGTAAATTTGACTTCAATAACGAGCTTTTGTTATGGTAGGCGCGGCAGGGCGCGCGAATTTAAGCGCAAGTGAGTGGTGACTCGGGGCTCACTCAGGCGGAGGCTATGCGTCTCACCTGTGGTCACGAGTTGTTAGTTCGTTCGTGATGTAGGAATTCAAGCTTTCGGGCAGAAGCTATGGCCGACGCCAGAGGCCACGAGTCGTTTAATTTAAGTTAGGTCATAATGTAGTCATCTTCAAGCTTTCGGGCGGAGGCAATGGCCTTCGTCACTAGTCGTTTAGTTATAATTTTTAAAATGTAATGTTCGTTCGGATTTTAAGGGCAGGAGAGGCCCCTACGTTAGTTTTAAGTAATCGATCAAGAAAGGCTTTTCGGAAAATGTGAGTATGGACTTATCTTTGTTTTAATTTTAAGTATTAATTATGATTTGAGGTATTCGGAAGGACTAGGGAAGTGTTTAGTGAAGTTCTCTCATTCTCTCTCTTGTAAGGTCGTTCAATCGTTAAGGAAGTAAAGAGATTATTGTTTTAAATTGTAATCCCGCTATTTAAATGTTCTTTAAAATGATGTTGAGTATTTGACTTTAAGAATAAAATAATTTTAATTAAGTATTATGTTATTTTGCAAAATCTCCTTAGTTCAGCTCTCACCAGACATCCTGTACGGGATGACGAACCTATGATCCTAGGTACAGTAAAGTATTTTATGAAGTTAAGACTAGTTGATGCCAAGCGAGTTGTTTCTATGTAAAGAGCTACGATTCTCGCCCCCCCCCTCTGAAGGTGGATCGTGACAATATAACTGTGTAATGTATTAAATAAAATCACAAACCACGCTCTACAGTAAATACAATTTAAAATTGTACAATCTAAAACAATTCCTGTTTAAATATATGCAATTAACTGTTTTAATTATAGAAATTAAAATATATTTATAGTTTAAATTTGTGAAAAATAAAAAAATGTAAATGTAAAAATGTACCTACCATGGGTATCGAACCTGAGACGGCAGATTACCAGGCCATGCTTTCGACTAATGAGCCTCTTCCCCGACTTAACAATAATTTCAAATATATCCCTGAAACAAAATTTCAACTTAACAAATAAATCTGGAAAAAATTTAAGGCATTGGTACAAATAAGGCATTTACCAAACACCCAAACGAATGAAAAAATAGTTAGCTAGGAAAAAAATTAAAAAATTGTGACCGAATAAGGAATAACATTATTTTTATACGAACCTCCCATTTAGCACACTACTAATGATGAGCTGAACTAATACTAGTGCCGTTAGTTCGCAAGCCGCCGCGAGCTTCACTAAGCGGACAATAAACGCCAATGCGAAGGATAGGAAATCGTAAGACCTATCTATATGACCGTAATATTAAACATATCATGTTTAAGACTATTCATTTTTCAATACAGAACACCCAAAATACTAAATTTAAATGTTTTATATTTTGTTTCAAAAATTGAAAACTACATAGCCGTAAATTATTAGTGTTAAAATCTTAACCTCAGTTTCTATTGCAAAAAATACATACGTGTAAGCATGTGCTAAGATTAAATACCTTTGACACAGAATTAGTATTCATCGTATTGCAACCAAATTCAAATATAAGTAATATGCTAATATATTTAATCGGATGCAATGCACTCTGCTTCAAGCTGCAAAATGAAAGGGCACAAAAATACCAAAAATACAAAATACAGGATTATAAAAAAAATTGTCACAAATGGGAAACTTATAGTATTAACTGTTTGATAAATTTTAACAAGATGGGCAGTATTTTAATAAATTTCTCTATCGAAAATAAGGTTCAAAGTGGCTTTTATCGGAGCCATTTCATTATATAGTTTAAAATATCGGCATGTTAAACAAATGATTTAATAGACGATGTAGTTGTTCCGGCAGCGAATTCTAACGGCGGGTGCGAAATTTACGTGTGAAAACACAATTTGCGTATATTTATCACGCTCGGCATAAAAATTTCGTGTCGGAGTTTCGTACTATAAGTGTATTTGCAACATGAGAACATGAATTTCCTCGTTACCGAGGTTAGGTGTTACACATCTCCGACAAGTACTGAAAGACTGGCTCACTTTTTTTCTAGTGAGTTCCTTTCAAGACTTACAAACAACGATTTTGTTTTACTAACCAGAGTGACTTCAACCAAATACACTATAATCCAATACAGGGGAGCTTCATGATTTTTGTGCGACAAACCTGTCCAATAGATGGAAATGTATATATGCAGAATTACCTCATACAAATTGATTGGAAAAAAAAATCCAGTGTATGGATTTCCCAACATAAATGAAAAATGTTTGTCGCCAGATAATATAATACTACACTTAAGTATTAACTAATACAAAAATTGCTGGAGTGTCACACCATGGCACTAGGTTATTCATCGCAAGCTCGCCTGTACTGACAGCTTAGAGCTGGTTTCTAGTGTATTTGCTTCAACTTTGAAACCGACACTCACTCCATGGACTAGTTCATCCATGGCGCGCAGAACAAGAATCCGTCTGTATGCACATTGTTAGACTTATGTCAGGAGCGATATTCTATCTGATCAGCGTATCATTGTTTGTGTTTCGTTATTGACTGGGTTTATTTCAGGCGCATGTCTAATGTCAGCGCGCCAATCATGGCCATCCAGTGCGGAAGGAAACGCGTCCTGGACGGCCCGGTCAAATGGGGCAATGGCGTCTCTCGCGGACGGCCGCCAAAGCAACGGACCGAGCTCTTGCACGGACATAGATCATTGCAGTCTGATGAGCCAGTGGTCACGGCGCGCACGCAGCCTCGCCGCCACGACGGGCGCGGTGTATCACTGGCGGATCCATCGCCGCTAATCGCCGCGGCTTGAGGAGGGGGGGGGGGGGGAGGGGGGAGGGGGCGTCCGAGGCCCGTCGCCGCTGATCTTGACACACATTCCCCAACCGGCGCCAAGGGCACGCGCGGAAGTGACTGGCTGTCGCGATCCGGGTCAAGGGCGGCCTCCTGGCGAGGGTCGCTCTTCGCGCGCCTTCTTCGGGCAAGGCGCCGGCCCCTGGGGCGGGCTGCCGGCGAGCAGACCTGCTGGCGGTGAACCGCTTGGACGGGGCTACATAAGTCGCCAGCGTTCTGAAAGAAATCTCGCGGAGAAGTAGCTCCAAACGCTTCCATTGCTTCGGAGTAACTGTTGCGCTGTGTGCTCGAGCTTTGGCGGCATTCCGAATTCAGGAAGAAGGAACAACAGAAAAAAAACAACTATGTTTTGGCTGGACGTAGCGCCCAGCATCTCGACAGTCACCCCCTGGTTCATCAGTTACCGCTTTGACTCGGCGGTGACGATACCGGTCGACTTATCGCTTGGAGCGGGCGGTCAAGTTAAAACACGGTCAACTTCTATACCGCAAGGACCACTGGGCGCAGCGACTTCACGCCAGCGTCTTTTTGCAGCTCGCCAGCTAATTGGCTGGCGAATGAAGAAGCCTGCCCATAGCGAGCAAAATAAGTAAGGAGTTAAGGGGCCCGCTCAGTTAGTGTTAGTGAGGCGTCTAGCGCGGCACTGCCTCCAAGCGCTAGGGTGTGGACTGGCGCGCAGTCTCCTCGTCGTGCATAGGGCAAGCATGAGATTTGAGCGGTAACCATAGCATATATGAGTGGTGCGTGTTCCTTCAAGAATCTTTTTCACTCTTCTGAAAATACAGTTTAAAAACAAACTGCGGAAACAGAACTACGCATCCACCCTCAGCGTATTTGTATTTTTTTTTTTCACAAACAGACACCACTCGTATATCTTCAGCAGTTTTTAAATCGCTTGGTTTCGATTTCTTCTGAAGCTCTACGCACAGAATGTGAGCTCAGGTAGCAGAGCTCAAAAACGAGGCGATTGCAGTCGGTGAACCAACGACGCATGTCAGCGATGCTGGGAAAGGAGTGATTCTGGGAAACCATGTATAATCCGGAAACGGGATGGCCGGACCAAGATTCGAACCCGCGTCTTCCACATTGGGAGGTCAGTGTGTAAACAATGTGACACCTCGCTCCGCACCACAGTGGTTGCTAGCGCGGGCGATCTCCAATAACCCCCGTTGTTAGGCTGTGATAGGTCTAAGGCGAAGCTCTTAAATTATATTATATTCAAGGTTAAAGTATATATACTGTTCTACTGTTTGATGAATAAGAATTATAAGTCGATATTCGGAACGTTAAAAACTTGTTTTCGAATATTTAGTTGTTTTTTTAATATTCCCATTGTAAGAACTGCAGCAATACACATATGCATACAAATGACTTTTAAAATTAACAAAAAAAGAGTAATACAAGAATTAAACCAAAACAAATAACCGTTGCTCAATTAGCTAATGCCATTTGCAGTAGTTATTTCAGTGGAACCTTCAGTGTTTTGCAAGCAAGGGAAATCGCTGAATCCACCGAGTGGTGTCCATACTCCAGCACTTTCGACAAAATTTTGGGAGCAGACACACCGAACCCCTCCTTTATGTTCTCCCGTCTTTATTTTCTAACTTTTTCTTTCGGCCAGAAGGGCTTAGTGATGGAATATACTCATTAATTTCGCCATCAATTCCCACGCCTCTATTCAAATGTCCGACTGACAAGTCTTTCAGGAGAAAGATATAGGTCTGTGTCATGTGACATCTCAAATATGATAGTGCTTAAAAAGAATATCCAGTGGTGCCTGTTTCCCAACTGTCAGTTGCAAAGCATTACATGATGTTTGTTTAAGAACGTTGATAACCACCACGAGGTTGTTTACAAACACTTTTGACGTAAGAACAGAGGCAGAAGGATACGAACACAATTTGAGACAAGTTATACGACGCAGTCTATATCTGGCGGTACGGATGTGGCGACCTCGTTTACATGTTGAGTGTCTCCCGGAAATTATTTTGGCGGCAACAACGCCGAAGGACGTGTTTCTTAAAAGGGTAAAATGACGGCCCCCTCTCTTCCTCAACTTTCCACTCCCAAAACAGGAAGTTAGGTGTATTTCCGCTGAAAATTTAAGGTTGCAGGACAAACTCCTCTGATTACGCATTATGTTACCAAGTTCAGTGAGTACGGTAAAAATGCGGGACCACATGTTTCACAAGTGTTATGGTGAAGACCAATTCTGATAGTAGCTGTCTACCTGAAACAAAAATACTAACAGTTTAACACATGAGACTCTCTTAGGAATTCTTTAACCTATACCGGACAACTCTATACTAATAACATAGGCAATAGCGCGTCAAATAACCTAGCGGGAGGTAGTGTTACTACAACAATAATTTATAAATAAATGTTAAATTATATACATTCTTTTTTATCCTGTGGTAACGCATGGATACATGGATACTGCATTATATGTTCTGCTAATGGTGTGCGTCGTGCTTGCGGCACACCCTAAACATTGGCTGAAGTATAGTAATTGCATTATGAAGAAAATTTAATACTGTCATTTTTTATCAGGCGTGGTCAAAGCACTAATTCCACAATGTTTCAGAGGATGCAATAAGGCAGTAGTGATTTAGAAAGTGACTGCAACTACGCAATTTGACCACTTAGTGTATGTTTTTACTAAGGTAATTTTAGACATCTATAAAAAAATTAATTATGAGAGACTAACCATGAGTCTTCGTCACCATAATGTTTGTACAATCTATTTAAAATAAATGCATTATTTATACTGTACAAAATAACATACTGCCATCTGGTGACTTGGGCTGACAACGCCAGGTTTCCTTGCAAAAACCTTCGAACTCTCCAATATGAGTCTCTAGTGTATCTGCCTTTAGCGAGCAAGCCGCTCACTGGATTGTCTCGTCAGTGGCCTTCTGTCCAGGGCCGCTGACTGCTGAATGTTGAATCCTGATCAGCGGCAGCTGTGAAGATACCATCTGTCATAACTGGTTGAACTTTTGATTCCAACTACGCACAAGCAAGCTTTTGAAAAAAAAAATTTTTGTCCGAAGTCACTGCGACGGGTACACATCGTTTGCCCTACAGGCGTTTGCCCTAAACGTAGGGCAAATGCCTGTAGGGCAAACGACTTTAGGGCAAATGCCGTTTAGTGCAAACGACTGTAGGGCAAACGCCGGAAAGCACTTATGTTTTGGATTAACGAAACCACACAAACTTTTAGGTCAGACGCCTGTAGGGCAAATGCCTGTAGGGCAAACGACAGTCGAAAAACTTATTTTAGGGCAAACGCCTTTAGGGCAAATGCCGGAGCTTGGTCCGAATGGGATTATCAAACATTTTGTGCAAACGCCTTTAGGGCAAACGCCTGTAGGACAAACGCCTGTAGGGCAAACGCCTGTAGGGCAAACAACTTTAGGACAAACGCCTTTAGAGCAAACACTTTTAGGGCAAACGCCTGTATGGAATGAGGAATGCGAGAATATGCTTCGAAAATGCGTTTAGGGCAAACGCCTGTAGGGCAAACGACGTACTCCCACTGCGACGATGGCCATCGGCAGTATTTGTTCGCTTCCACAGACTACGTAGTTTCTATTCCATTTATGTATTATTTAATAAGAGATAAACGTCAGTACAGTTCAGATGTAAAACAGTTAATGTTTTGCAAGGCTGGCGTGATTTAATGTTCCGTTTTTATTTTTATCGTCTCAAATACACCAAAAGCTTTAATTGCCTAGAAATTCTATTAAATAGTCAACATGGCTTCGCAAAGATCTAAGACAAGTATTATTTTAAGCGTGTGTTCATGGATACCAGCAAAATCTTAACAACCTGTGAACGACGGCGACCTCCAACACCATGTAAAACCCGACTTCCAAGCTTGTGGGAAGTTATTTAGATCGTGAAGGAACAATTATTCATAAACTCAACACGCTGGCGTGGCCATTAAATTCGTTTTAATCGGTAATCACAAAGCCGCGTATTAGCGTCTTCGAGTCTCTGCGTTGTAATGGTCATGCCTGATGGCTGGTGAAAGCTTGGAGGTAATGTCGCTTACTGCCCGAGGCCACCAAGTCACCCGTGAATGAATAAACACACGCAATAAGGGATGGTCTAATGCAAAAGAGAGACTTAAGACGACGGGAGCTCTAAGATTAATCTACAGCCGAATTAACAACTTTTGTGTACCAGCTCGGTGATCATAAATTAAGGGCTCCGCCTATTTGATCACACATCCGGTGTGCAGACCCTCGGAAGAAGTCTCGTAATTTGAAATCTGCTCGATACCCGAGTGGGATCTGTTTACAAAAAACTCTTAATGATACGCTGAGGGCGGATGAGTAGTTCTGTTTCCGTATTTAGCTTTCAAACTGTATTTTTAGTAGAGTGAATATGGCTAAAACGCGTGTTTTCAGAATAATATTTAGACATGAAACGCCCGGTACAGGACTTGTATTACACCATCATCATCATTCTCCGCCACCTAATGTTATGGCGACCGCTAAAATCTCATAGTTGCCCTACGCACGACGCCTTGCGCTTAGAGGCGATACCGCGCTAGAAGCACCAGCGAGTTTCGCACTAATCATCCCGTCTCACTAACATTAATACATCTCTGACCTGGCGGACCCCTTAACACTTACGAGAGAGCAAAGCTCAGATATCACGGGAGACAGAGCCTACGCCGACCAAACCCCCCGGGTAATGGAAACGTCAGCTACGTTTCCCAATGCAAAGAAAAATCCTGTTACGAGCATGCTGGAAATTAAATCCGAACTGTCTGTGTGGTTTAAATATTTAGCCAACAAGGCCCCTATGTTGTGTGATATAACTAATCATACATTTTACACACACCTGTGTGAAATTTGTTACATTTGAGGTTTTGTTTGTACTGCAATCAAAGGGTATGATAAAATGAGCCACAGGTGTCGTGTGAATGCTGAGTCGGATGACGTACCAAAACAAAGTCCCAAATAACTATTAAACATCTAAAAAAATGTTCCCCAAAAATAAATCTGTTACTGTGCTCGCCGTTAATTTAATAATAGATGGTTATTTCTCATAAAACCTTTTCTGCTCTCATTGATTCAACTTACATTAATTAATAAGCTCATATCAAGTGCGAAGTAAATTCAAAACGTGACAACGAAAAATGTTTTTGCGACGTGTAGGTATGCCGTGTTGACCAATGCTGGCGCACGTTTCATGTTGATGTTGAATCTTTAATCACGTATTCGCTGTACTTAGGTTTGTTTTCATAAAACGTACACAACGGTTTACAGAATTCACTCACGAAAGATGTAACAAAGTATAAGGAAATGTAAGGAAGGTATTTTTTTTATTTAAGAACGCTTTAATAAACAGTATTTTTTTTGTAAGAATCACCAGAATAACTTACATTAAAAAGTACGGTTGAAAAAGCTTAATATTTTTCTTCCTTTCAAAAGTGTCAATGATGCCAAGTGCTGGAGATTTCAACTCACGATTTAACTGCTTATCTTTATTCCTGTTGCATTACATAGCTGGTGAAAGCTCACGTTGAAAGGTTTCTGTATGACAAAATGTTATTACTACCACAACTCTTGAGAGCAGAAAAATAGAACCAAGAATGAAGCAGTAAACTATAAGCAAGCGAGATTATTTTTAAAGTACCCAAGCGACAACAAATTTTTAAGATATATGTTGCTTTACTAAATATATAATAGTTTCACGCTTGTAACCTATTTTGCACCTTCGTTCAAAAATATATGAAATTTAAGCCAAATTCGTTATGCTAATATCTATTTTTTAAAATGATATTGAAGGTTATTTAGCGAAAATTAATGGACATTACTTTGTGATTCCACACACGTGTTTATAAATTTAGTAATTAAATTAGTCGAAGTTGTTACGGAAAAATAAGCTATTTTCTTTTCAAACCTACGCAGTGACTTGCGTTTAATGTAATTAAACTATTTTATGATGAAGAGCTACTGTTTCTTACCAAATCTCAGCACTATGGTTTTAGCATGGATATGTAAATAAATATATATTTATATATAAAAGAAAACAGAAATCCGCACATGCACTTTACAAAATATTATAACAGCGAATATTGGTTATAGTCAATCAAAGCCACTTCTGTCTCCGCTTGAAAGAATTACGAAAATACTAGAAAAACAATATGCAATATTTTCTTTCTTTTTTACTGCAGAACTAGCTAATATATAAGTTATATATTTATTTATATTTGATGTATATAATTTATAGTGTCTCCTTGCGTAAAAAAAACGCTGTAAAAATCACCCAGTATGCGAAAGTCTTCAGATAGCATACCTACTCTGCTACAATGGATGCTTCAGATTTTGGAACCGTCATACGACGGTCGTAACTCGTTTCGAAAAAAAGGGAAGTATTTAGGCACCAAAAGTTTATTTTCTACGAATATTCGCGCTTAAAGAAAGACCGAAAATAACTATTTTGGCTTTTGATGCTGAGCTGCGTTGTAGTGGTAGATTAGGTATACCGACGTTTCACACTACATTTTAACTGGCATCTTCAGGGTCGAGAAATCGGCATCGGTACGATCTATCACTTCCAGAGAATTGTCGCAAAAGCCTGCAATAAAATTAAAGCTCTTCTTTAGTTTCAAGATGAAAATAATTTTATTTTACAAACTGTATTAATAAAATTTTCCAATTTTTTACTCATTTGATTGGATTTTGCCCAATAACGAACTCTACCAAGATTTTCCATTACTTTTTTTATGTATCAGTTTATTAGTGCTTTGTGCCAAATTACGGCAGTCATCGTGTCCATAAATAAGCGATATACGTATTTACCCTCTCTCTCTCTCTCTCTCTCTCTCTCTCTATATATATATATATATATATAATAGGTTTTGGGGTTCATGGACCATGAAATGAAAAAAAAAGTAAATTTTTTTTCGGAAGTTGCATTATGGAAATGGCTACAACAGCGAGTCTGTCTTCGCAATCTACATAAAACTGAAAACTGAATGTATTGCAGATCTACCAGGGAGAAGTTTAACATCAGCAAATCCGAACAGCCGTGATGGTGAACGAAAAATTTCGCGCCGAATACGAAGAACCGCGCGGATTAATTAAAAGCTCCCCCTCGACAAAAACACCTTTCACACGAACCGCAGACGAGTTCGCTTTCACCTTTTCACTCGCGGATCGGTTCCCACAGCTGGCCGCGACGCCGCTGCTTCCTCGCAAGCCTCGCCACGAGGCGGCGGCTTCGTGGATCCGCAGCTGCGTAGCCTCACGCACTCCACTGTGCGGGGCTGCTTCCGTCGCGCCGGGTTGCGCAACTCGTCGTCTCGTCGTCTCGTCTTGTCCAGAGGAAAACCTTTCAGTCCTTCAACCAAATACAGACCGATCCGTTATCATCAGAAATATTCTTCAGCCAAGTACAGACCGAACAGATTCTATCAAATTTTCTTCAGGTAAGTACAGACTGATCCATTACTATCAGAAATCTTCATCCAAGTACTGATCCGTGACTATCAGAAATTTTCTTCAGCCAAGTACAGGATGACCCATTACTATTACAACTCTTCTTTCGCCAGTTACAGAATGATCCGTTACTATCATACATATTCTTCAGCCAAGTACAGACTGATTCGTGACTATCAGAAATCTTCAGCCAAGTACAGACAGATCCGTGACTATCAGAAATCTTCAGCCAAGTACAGACTGATCCGTGACTATCAGAAATCTTCTTCAGCCAAGTACAGACTGATTCGTGACTATCAGAAATCTTCAGCCAAGTACAGACCGATCCGTGACTATCAGAAATCTTCAGCCAAGTACAGACCGATCCGTGACTATCAGAAATCTTCAGCCAAGTACAGACTGATCCGTGACTATCAGAAATCTTCTTCAGCCAAGTACAGACTTATCCTTTACTATCAGCCTGTCAGTGCTGAAGGTAGATTAACGTTGTTTTACCTACCCTTTCACTGGTTAATGGAATACATACAATGGGTTAGGTTGAGAGGAAAACGTGCCATGAATATTCTTCAGCTAACTGCAGACTGATTTGCTACTGTTAGAAATCTTTTTCAACTAAGTACAGACTGTTACTATCAGCCTGTCAGTTTTGAAGGTAGATTAACGTTTTAGTACCTACACATTTTCACTGGTTAATGTAATATATAAAAAAGTTAGCTTGAGAGGGAAATGTACTCCTCAGTCAGAAATATTCTTCAGCCAAGTATGGATTGATCCTCTACTATAGCCTGTCGATGTTGAAGGTAGATTAACGTTTGTAGTACGCAATCACTGGTTTAATGTAATACACAGATATTTTGAAACTTCGTGGTACGTGAGAGGGATGCCACATTGCAGCTAGACAGACACACGTAACTATTAATGTATTTTCAACACAACCAGAAGCTCTAACCATTGAGCATAAATGCCGAACTCTTTTTTTATACAGAATTTAGTTACACAAATTTGAAGTGCTTATGAATAGTGCGTGAAATATAGCTTTCAATAAACGTGTTCAAATTTCATTGAATCAAATCTTTGAACAGCATTCACGCGTGCAAATGGATTGACTTCAACGGAAGTATGATCGTGTGAAATATAATTGAGCGTCACCAGCAAGACAGGTGGCCTACTCAAAGCGCGTGCCACCTTAGACCCGGTATCACACTGTGCGGTTGAAACGGAGAGTTGCCAGTTCCTCTAGAGTGTCTCACTCTTAGTTTACAGCAGCCTACAGAGTAAATGGCGCGCACTGTTGCCAGGGTTATAATACTCGGCGACATAGATTAGTTGCGTTCCACTAATCAATCACATGGCTTATTTAATCTAAAAATTTAATTTGTACCCCTTCGTAAATTATATAAAAACTTAAAATTTTAAGATTATAATATTTTTCAATCTTTTTAAGACTATAATTACATTTGCAGTCATTCTGAAAACACTTATTCAATACTAAACGAAATTATTTCAAATAGAAACTATTTGTAGAATACCTGTCTATTAATTTCAGACATTTCATTAACCATGTGGTATGCTCGAACAAAGCCAAAATGTTAATATTAAATGGTAAAAAAAAAAAAGGGGGGGGGGGGGTTATTAAGAAGGCATTTGAAACGAAGATGGCAACTTTCGGTTTTGTCTACTTAGAATTGTGTGTGTGTGTAATGTTTTTGACGAAATGCAACATGAAGATGCATTATTTTCAAAATACTTATTCACAATTTATCTTTTCAACATACAATAATTCAGAGTTTTTTTTTTATCAAAGACTTTTCGCGCACTCTCAGCAACGTAATCATTTTTTCTTAAACATTACAAAGGATTGTCTAAATCTATTGTGCTCCATGGTGAATATCTGGCAACAGTGCACACCGAAACAATTAGTGGCAGAAATCGTGTATTGGAAAGAGAGAGTGAATTTCCATTTTACTGCACACTGCAAACTAATAAGAAAAAAAGACACGGTTATTTCTTCTAGATCAATTGCTTAATGTTCTATTTTGATAAATTTACTTTGTGAATTGTTGAATTGCGCTCTGTTGTTAAAGTGGTCGAAAAAATATTCAAACGAAAATCGCTGCGGTAGAACCGGCATAGGGCGGTTCGCAGCGCTCATCAGCAGGGGCGCAACAACTAAATTTCCAAAGGGGGGCAATATACCTATTTATAAAGAATCATCGATCCCCCCTATTGAAGCGGGGGGTCCGGGTATCCTCCCCCGGGAAAATTTATATTTCAAGGTGGAAAATGGTGCTATTTAAGCAGTTTTATAATCTAAAAATTGATTACACAGCACTTTCTTTGCCCCCTTTTGCCCCACTTCAAGGTTTCAGAAGGGGGGGGGGGGCAAAATACCCTTGTCCCCCCCCCCCCTGTTGGTGCGCCCCTGCTCATCAGGAGCCGACCACTACGCACACTCGCGCCCCGTGGCCTAGAAGCGGGATGGGTGTGGGAGAGAGGGATAGGGGGAGGGGAGGCGGCCCCTCTGCGCACGCAGAGACAAAGCCGCGGCCGTCGCGAGCGACCTTGGCCGGGCCGCGGTGCATGTGCAGTGCTAGTGCGCGTGGCGGCCGCAGTGCAGCGCGAGTGCAGCCCGCCGCGTTGCCACGACACCCGTCAACGGAACACGTACGGAGCGCGAACGGATCGTGAACGATTCGTCAAGCGGCCGATAGCAATTTCCTTTCAAAAATTAGTTTATTTACGGTTTATTATCCTACTTCGGAACTTATTGAAATTATTCTATTTACATACTTTAGGGTATGTACTGTTTTATTTTAAGGCACCAAATATGAATTTAAATAATTTGTGAATGTTAAATGAGTTTTTTTGGACACATACGATTATCGCGAAAACATTAAAAATCATGACCGAAAAGAAAATCACAGTTTGTAATCCTAGCATTAATTTCTTGAAAGATAAAATGGCCGTGGATACGTTTCAGTGACGAGATGTGCCATTCAATCAAGATTTAAACGCTTTGCCGACTGTACACAGTTCAGAGTTGTAAATAAAACTAAATTTTTATGAAAATGTTACTACGAACAACTAACAATGCATATAACTTTATTTTATGTAGATTTAACTACGTGATGCATCAGTAGTTTCTAAATATTCCGTAATTATTCAATCAGATAAATGCGTATACCTACACCACGAATGCTTGATTTGTAAGGAAGTTTTGTATAGCAATGTTGCAAGCATTAAAATTTAAATAATTCACTTAAAATTTTTATATTTGTGTACTGGAAGTTTTTTATTCGTAAAAATAATTATAACCTTTCTTTTTATTTATAGATCATTTTAAGGTACATATAAAAAAGTACACACGGTGTTATAATATTAAAGTCTGTGTGCTGTAACTTTTCTCAAATTTAACAGTCCACAAAAGTGATAGGTTACCAATGGTCGACGTATATTGCTGCCACTGTTTCTGTAAACAGTGTTTGTAAAATCCTACATGTAATTGTCAACGTTAGTAACAAACATTATTAATAGCTTTTTCAAGTAATGTTTGGGAAATGGTACTATTGGTACTACTATTGAGAACTTTCAAATTTTACGCAAGAAACATGACACATTTTGTACTGTTTACATGTATATTTAAATATAAGATATTTACGTTTCTTGTGTTAGACTAAAACATGGGATCTCCTGATACAATTAAAGCCTGCCATTATTGTAGGAAGGAAAACAGCGGACTGTGGTAACACGCAGTGATTAGACATCTACTAATTTCCAACAACGTGCAGGAGACAGCTGCTTGGTTGCGCCCGACAGCTCCAAACGGTGTTACGAAAGCAATACGTCTTCGTACACGCAGACGTTTACGACCTGACGGGGAAAAAAAAATTGCGATGCAGTGTATGTGGCACTGCAAGATACCGAAACAACAAGAGTTTCTGATGAGTCACGACACGTTATCGCCTAAAAGAAAAAAACATTTGTACCGTTGAAACGTGCGGCATGGACAGTTAAATGATGGCTGTTAAGGTGTCCGCCTGGCTGGCCGCACGAGCTCTAAAAGCGCGGGGGCGCTAAGGGCGACACTGACTCGCACATCACACGCCTCTTCGCCTCTACGCGCCGGTCACCGAACTGGCATGCGGTCCTAGCGTTAGTAACGCGACTCTGTGGGAATTTGTGCGGGAAACATGAAATTTTAATTGGGATATCTATACTAATATTATAAAGCTGAAGAGTTTGTTTGTTTGTTTGAACGCGCTAATCTCAGGAACCACTGGTCCGATTTTAAATATTCTTTCAGTGTTGGATAGTACATTTATCGAGGAAGGCTATAGGCTATATTAGATTATCAATAACATTAGGGTTCCTTACTAAAAGTCCAATTTAGAAACAAATGCGTTGGAGGGGGTTAGATACAACATGCAGTACACTTACGAAGTGTGTGTTGACAATGCCGCAGGCGCTATTGCCTATTAACATTGTTGCCACGCACTAGATGCCTTATCATTCTTAATTTTCCCATACAAGTAAAAAACACCCGTGTGATATTAACAACGAAGCAATCATTGCCATCATAAGAGTTCAATTAGTGTTTAAATACTTTTTATCACTTTAAATCGCAAACATAAACGATTGTTTTTTTCCTCTCTCTGTGTTTAATTTGATTTTTATTGCCCTTTTTTTTTCAAGTACATACTTGAAACTTCACAGTAATGTTCCTTATGTTATGCAGGATGACATTTTCCGAAAATTAGATCCCATGGGTGGTTAAAAACAGGCAACAGTGGGTACTTTGTCTGCATGAGAACAGGATTTTGCATTGTTCATGCCTTCTGAGTCTCCATGGCAACGGGCATCGCGCGGCAGTGGCGTACCCACAAGGAAGGGCATGTATAATGAGCGGCGCAAGAGTGATCTGCCTGTAGACTGCCGTAGCGAAGTACGGGTACATCAGTTGTACGTTGCGTGCACGAGTCGGGAAACCATCGGTGCTATTCATTTTCTCTCCGGTACATTATACAACAGCATTGTAATAAATTTTCACTGAATTTTTTTTATTTACCATTACTGTAAATGGGAGATGTGGCTTAATTTTTTTCTATTAGTATAGCCGTGCGAAGCCGGGTCGGGCAGCTAGTTAAAGATAAACACTCACTGCAAGTCCCTATACACACTGTGCTTAGAATTTTTCATACTTAAAAAGTCAGTGAAGACATTTTCACTGTAAAAAAAAACCGCGTTAAAGACGAAACCATGAAACGAAACTTGTATGGACTAGTTCAATAGTTCTTAAATGCTATTTGCAGTCAGTTAGTTTGAAGAAAGCTGGAGCGACTTGTAAATGGAGCATTGAGGCCCGGAGCTCTGCACATGGCTCAGCCAGGCGCCACAACGCCAGTGGTTTTATCTGGTGCTCGCTCTGAAACATTACTATTAAGGGTGCGTGGTCCGTTTCAGGTCACTAGTTTGTATTCACGTTTAACACTTTTAAGATTGTATATTTTTTGAGTTGCTTAACTTTCACCAAATAAAAATCAATACATTTCACATATTGTTTTGCATAATAAGCTGTCAAAGTAACTTTATTAACTTTTCTTTGGGTGTACAGACAAGTGAGATCAAATTAATTTAAAAAAAACTGAAAGCTTTAGATTCAAAGGCAATGCTCCTTGCTACTTTATTATAGGATTTTAATATTTATTTTATTTTACCTAACCATTTAAACTACTCAGATTTGTGAGGTTTTTTCTCTGACATCCAAGTAAAATAAAATTACTTTTTTTTTTTTGTAATAAATTTAAACCAAATAATGAAGTAGCCAATATCCTTGCATTTAAACCTAAATAGTTAAGTTATTTTAACCATTTGATTATCCTTGCTTGTACGCTCCAATAATATTAAAAATGTAACGTAGACGGCAAATAATGAAAAAAACGCATGTCATGAGATGTATATATATTTCTATCATTTTGTGAAATTTAAGACACTCAAAAATCATACCAACTTATAATATTAACGAAAATACAAAGTAAGTCCTGATGCAATTATTGATGTCCTTGGGAATGTTCGCTTAGTTTACAGATTACAAAGTATTTTATTATTATTACTAGCTTAAACACGTAGCTTCGCTCACGCAGTTTAAGAGTACTGCTGAAATCTTATCATTCAAAGAAAAATACGTGTCTAATTTCAAAAATATTTTTTTTTTATAAATAAATATACACAAGCTACATTGCATAATTAATTATTTACGTTATTAATCTAAGATTCTTACTTATAGCTTTTTTTTTGCTACGGAGATATGAAATTTTATGATAAAACATAACTTACTCCCTTTTCACAACCTCAAAAGACGAAATCCGAGAAACTTAAAAAATATCATTTTTAACTCTACATGCGTAATGTTCATTCTTAATTTCTAACCCTTAGATCTAGTATATTCAGAAATATACTTTTTTTCTTCTTTAAACCTAACTTAACCCCTTTACACCTCTTAGAGACGGAATCTTGCACACAAGTTAAATGATTATTTAATGTTTTATTATTTTTACCATTAATTTACGTCTTAATTAGTTTCTATTATAAGTTTTTTTTAATAAATGAAAACTTACCCAACTTACACTCCCATTAACGACGAATTTTAATAAACGCAAAAAATACGCAATACGTAACTCTACATGGAAAGTTTAAGTTTATAACTTCTACTAGCTGCCCGACCCGGCTTCGCACGGCTATACTAATGGAAAAAAATTAAGCCACATCTCCCATTTACAGTAATGGTAAATAAAAAAAATTCAGTGAAAATTTATTACAATGCTGTTGTATAATGTACCGGAGAGAAAATGAATAGCACCGATGGTTTCCCGACTCGTGTACGCAACGTACAACTGATGTACCCGTACTTCGCTACGGCAGTCTACAGGCAGATCACTCTTGCGCCGCTCATTATACATGCCCCTCCTTGTGGGTACGCCACTGCCGCGCGATGCCCGTTGCCATGGAGACGCAGAAGGCATGAACAATGCAAAATCCTGTTCTCATGCAGACAAAGTACCCACTGTTGCCTGTTTTTAACCACCCATGGGATCTAATTTTCAGAAAATGTCATCCTGCGTAACATAAGGAACATTACTGTGAAGTTTCAAGTCTGTAAAATATATTTACTTGAAAAAAAGGGAAATTTTTGATATTTAAAATACCAGCAAAATTTCAACGGTGATGAGGACTGCACTAACAATGAAATAGTCGTTAACTTCTAGCGCCTGCGGCATCGTCAACACACACTTCGTACGTGTACTGCATGTTGTATCTAACCCCCTCCAACGCATTTGATTCTAAATTGGACTTTTAGTAAGGATCCTTAATGTTATTGATAATATAATATAGCCTATAGCCTTCCTCGATAAATGTACTATCCAACACTGATAGAATATTTTAAATCGGACCAGTGGTTCCTGAGATTAGCGCGTTCAAACAAACAAACTCTTCAACTTTATAATATTAGTATAGATTCTAATTGAATTTGAAGTGTTAAATTTTTTGTTTTAAAACACACCTACCCCTTTTACTAACCTTATGGTTTAAATTTCGCAAACTGGTAAAATTGTGGTTGGTAATATTTGTTTGTCTATTATTGGTACCCAAAATAATTTATAATGCCTAATTTTATTCGGAGATATAATTATTAATTTTATAACCACAATTTTCTATTTCACACGGGTTGCATATTGCGAAATATAAAAACTGTAGCTGGTGTTTATTCGTATGTTTATTATTGATATTATATATAATTTATTGCCTTAATTAAATTCGGAGATATAATTATTTATATTAAAAAACATACGTACCACTTTTTCACTCCTTAAAGTTAGAATTTCGCAAAATATAAAGAAAATGTGGTTAATAGTTTTTTTATGTTTATTATTGTATCCAATATAATTTATTATTATTAGTTGAATTCGGAGACATAATGGATTTTCTTAGAAACATACTTACTCCTTTTTCACCCCTAAAGGGTTTTTATTTCACATAATATAAAAATTGTGGTTGATAGTTTTCATATGTTTATTACTGGTACCCAAAATTATTTACTACCTTTAATTAAAATCAAAGATATAATTATTAATCTTAAAATCATACTTACCCCTGTTTTACCCCTTAGGGGTTGAATTTCGCAAAATATCACAATTTGTGGTTGGTAGTTTTCGTATGTTTATTATTCGTACCCAGTATAATAATTTATTATGTTCAACTAAAATTCGGAAATATAATTATTTAGGGCTTGAATTTGGCCAAATATAAAAGTTATTATTGTTAGTTTTCGTATCTCTATTATTTGAAACAAAAACATTTGTTATGCTTAATTAAATCCGGAGGTCAAATTGTTAATCTTAAAAGCTTTCCTACCTCTTTTGCACTTCTTAGGGGTGGAATTCTGTAAATATATAGCATAGTCATCAAGTTAGCCAAATACCTTTCTAATTAAAAAAAAAAAAAGTTCATCAAAATCTGTCCAGTAGTTTTCGATTGTTGCTCTAATAAACATACAAAAATATTAAAAACTATATTTTTGATTTCTCAATAATGTAAATTGCCATTTCCAATAGGTTTTTTTTCCCTTCATAATTTCATCCAATGTGCAGACTTTTTGCCTCGAACTGTTTTATTGTTAGTACAGATTACCGGGAATTGACCCGGAGAAACTCTACTAATTTAAACTTGCTCATCTTTATGCTACAAAAAAAAAATTGTGCAACTCCACAACACCGTATAAATTTGCTTGTCAAATTAAAATTTCAACTTCAATAAACATTTTTCAACAAATATTTCTCATCAATATGTTTTGTTTTTACTATGCACGTGAAAAACCACCTCAGTCCAAAACGTTTTTTTGTAGAAATATTAATGATCAATGGCCAACTAAATGCCAATTTTAACGTGAGATATCCTCTGTGACAAAAGTAGGGGCTATTTGGTACGTATACATTACATATTAGCCAGATGCTTCTAAAAATTAATTCGTCCAGCATTTAATTTTGGTTTTCAAAAGTAGTTACAGGCAGCATTTATACTGTCCGTGGGAAGCCATGAATTACAGTGTGGACCAATTTAGTGTTGATGTGCCAGCCTGTTGGCATTTTTTATTTTATTTTTCCTAACCTAATTAAAAATTAAGTATATTTGTTTTGGAGGGGTTTTTGCGTTAGGGAAGACTCTAAGTGTGTCTCCGGGCGAAGCATATACTCTTAATCATGCTGGGTTACATCTACGTAGTAAGGGCAGTGGCGTAGCCAGGATTTGTGTATGGGGGTGTTAAGAAGCATGCCCCCCCCCCCCTCCCGTATTAAAGCGGGGGGTCCGGGGGTCCTCCCCCGGGAAAATTTGGATTTTAAGATGTAAAATAGTGCTATTTTAGCAGTATTCTGTACTTAAATTTAAATATTGTAATGGTAAAAATTTTATTAATTTTAATATGAAATTTGTTTGAGTGATGAATAAGAAATTAATTAAAGATTTGGTGCTAAGGGGGGGGGGGGGTTGAACACCTAACCCCCCCCCCCCCCTGTCTACGCCCCTGAGTAAGGGTATCAAGCATGCATCATGTTCTTTGTTCGGGGATTGGCCAGCCATGGCAGCATTTGATGAAATGGGTAACTCCCCTATCTTAAATCTAGACTTCAAATAGTTAAGTTGGGCCCAGGTAAGGAAAACTATGGGCTCATTCATGGCAAGCATTAATCAGGCAGGTTGAATACAGGACAAGAATCATGGTCCAGGGAGAGAGTTGGGTAACCGTGCTGGAGTCGGGAGCTTGGACCTTGCTGGGTGTGTGTGCGTCTGGGTTGGTACTCCTGGCGTCGCCCTGCTGCTGCCAGTCAGCACGTGTGCTTAAAACTGTGGAAAGAAAGATGGCGTGCAGCGCAAATTATTAATACTTATTGTAAGTTAATTTAAGCTTGTAACCTATAGCCGTGTGTTTTAGAGTCCATATTGGTTACGCACACGTGCGACAATTTGAATTACAGGTTTACATACTTGCAATCTTTGATATTTGTTAGTTCTAGACTCCCATGATGAAATATTTACGGAAATGGGACCATACAAGTAAAGTTACGTGCAATACCCGGCTGTACAAACACAGAACATTAACTTCCATTGAGTGGCCACGATTGATGCAGTGAGTCAGAACAAAAATGTATTTATGAATGTATGACTAGGTGTTTAGAAATAGAATATAACGCGTAGGGTATTTTATCTGGTGCAAAAGAACAGCAAACTGTATAGCGCAATTTTTTTCTTAAATATAGTGAAACAACCGTACAAACTGCAATGAAACAAAAAATAACGACGTTAAAATGCAGTGTTTGTGAAGGTATTTTCACTGTTCTACTAACATTTAAGATATCAAGAGTTCTGTTAATCAGCACGATAACATTCCACACGTGTTGATTTTTCCTTCAACGGACTCCTGTAGTCGCGTCTTTAGGTCATGCAGTTCGGCTGGTGTACAGCTAAGTAGTGGTTCAATGAAGAAATCATAGAAAGGAAAGCAAGGAAAGAAAAAAAGTCGAGGTCTTGGCACACAATGAGTTTAAAAATGGCACAATATCCATAACGAACGAAAACAAAATAAAAGCAGAGAGTTGGCTAACGCCAATATAATTACAAACCACGGTGGTCGTTTTGCAGTTGACAGTCTGTTCTGACCGTGTTAGAAAGGAAAGAAAAAACTGCGGGACTGTTACGACAGGGTTTATAGCCTAAATAGCAGCGAGCGACCTTTGTAACCTAAATAACTGCGGGTGAAAAACTGCAGCCTGGCAAGAATCGTTACTGAAGCGCGCGCGTTACACAACGAGAGCGCGCACGCAGTTGCGAGTCGCAGCGCCGCCAGTCAGCCACACACGGTGTGGCGAGTGCCTTTGGCTCGCGGAGGTAGAGACGGCATGCCGTGACGTAGTTTCTTACCTCTCCATCGCCATATTGGAACGCCCAAAACATTGCTGGAAATGGTGCTTGACCACGTCTGATGATGGATAGAGAATTAGAATCTCCGTCCTTAAACACATTCACTGCCATAAAAGACAGTCATTCAAAACTGTTTCCACAACAATACTCTTCAGCTAAATGTACACCCAGGGGGTGGACACTATAAGGAACAAGAAGCCTATTTTACTTAGAACTAATCGCCTAATTAAACCTTAGAAAAATAATTAAAACATTTCAAGTTATTGTAGTTAACCTTTTATTATAAAATGTAATTTATTTAATTTATTTTCAAATTTATAAAACCTCCAAATATATTATTTAAATTATGATAAACAGAATTTTTTATTAATTTTTATTACGTGTTGAATCATGACAAAACGTATAAGATAACATGACGTGGCGAAAGTGATCGGCGTGCTAACTGCAAGGAATGTCATTCTGTGATATGAATTTTTGTGAAGTATGCTTTAATTTTAAATGTACAGTATTCTATGTGTTGTACAAGGACAGAAGACGACACAGCATTGATAGGCTTTTCTTCACTCTTCCTGTCTACCATAGAAGTATCAACTAAATACAAAGGCACAAAGCCCTAGTAAAATGCTCTGTTGCTACTCCACATGCCATTTTATATGCTTCTTGACTATTAATTGTATACTTACATCTAAGGATATCATTTAGACATATAGTCTATGAATAATATACATAATTTATTGACTTGCGCCCGTTTATTGTAAATTAAAATTGTGACAAAATCTCATTCATATTTGTCAAGTTTGCTATCTTGTAGCACAATATTATGACGGAAAAAGACACGAAGACACGAAGATTCAATAGCACTGAGTTTCCACTCAGTTACAATACTTTCTTTACTCTATGGCAGAATTTGTAGCGACCAATCACTATTAACTTCAGGTATTTTCATAAAAGTTATACTATGCTTTAACGAAACTAAATTTTTTAAATCAAACGATAAAAAAAAATTCTCCTTTAAAATTGTCTTAAGCCAAAACGGCATCGTTCGGCACTTAACTCTCCCCACCCCTTTTTTACCAAGGGCGTATCCAACTCAAAACAATAAAAAGGGAGGGATTTTTCGGAATTCCAACTCTTTAAGAGTCCACGATTCCCAACAATTAAAAGCAATAATGCAGGGAAAGAGTCATTTAATTTTTAAAAAATTAACAATGGTTTGTGAGTTAGTTACAATTTTTTTTAAAAAATAACTTCTTTCTCCTTATCTGCTAAAACCCAGTGACTATGAATGCTTCGCGTGGCTAACCCATTTAACCTGTTTTCACCAATATAGCTTTTTAGCCATGTTCTAATACACAATAACGCGGAATTGAAATATTTCGCCGATTCATTACGCGATCGGTTAAAATTCAAACAGTTGTACCCACCTATGTGTTGTTCCTGCTATTCGCTCACTACTCATCTGGCAGACTCTGGGCCAATGAAAAACATTCAACCAAAGCTGTATCGAATCACAGGCTACTACGTTGGGACGTCTCACAAGACAGCAGACAATGAGAGGGTGACATTTTCCCGAGTAAATACGAATAAGTGTGGATTCCTTCCTAGAGGCCATTGAACCTAGTCCCTAACAATAACAAAAGGAAAAACACGATATTAACACTTCGGATGGACATACTCTTGTCTTCTTATCTTCCCCTGAAGAGACTTCTTTGTTTTTATGTGTGACATCTCAGCTCTCGGATTACGGCATTTGGTTGGAGTAATTTCGGGAATGCGACAAAAACAAGGAAATGTAAATATGTTACCATTGTGCTGCCATCTGTGACGGATCGCGCGAACTAAAGTTCACAAATCCACAGGGAAAAGTTATAGTATTAACTGTATGATGGATTTTAACAAGTTGAGCAGTATTTTAATAAAATTCCTTGTCGAAAATCAGGTTTAAAGCCGGGGTAAAGTATTTTTTCAAGTCATTTTTCGCTTTTTTCGGGACCGTTTAATTATTTAGTTTAAAAATTCTGTCTGCAAATTCAATGATTTGATAATCAACGTAGCTGCCCCCGGCAGCGAATTATAGCGGTGGGTGCGAAAACTACGTGTGATCCGCGTCCAAAAACTTAGTTGAAACAAAGTTTGCGTATATTTATAGCGCTTGGCAATTTTTAAAAGTATTCTACGTAGATCTAATGCCCTAGTTCTGTATTATAAGTGTATTTGCAACATGAGAACACATGACTTTGCTCTTTATCGAGGTTAGACGTTACACAGCCCAGGCGAGTACTGAAGTCCCAAGCCGAAGAGGCGGATGCCGTCCCACGTGGTGGGGGGACACGGCCATGTCGGGGACCCGCAGCGCGGCACGTCGCAACACGTCGCGCCTGCCTCGTCCGCTCTTCCGCGTCATGAGGCTTGCTTCGGGGTTTACTTTCTTGTACGCAGTGTTCGTATGTTTCTCAGGTCTTCTGTTTTTCTTTTAAACCACTTTGGTGCACTTTTAAGTACAAGCTGTCCATAGAATAACGTCCCTGTTTCAACGGTATAATACAACAGTTAAATTTAGGCTAGTTAAAACAAATAATAAATACGATTGAAAGGAAACTAATCAATTTTTTTCTTACAAATGTTAAATATGTGCTCCTTTAGTTAATACGGCACACATCCAACCTAAAGTCAAATTCTTCCCACACTTTGGTTAATGGAAGCAATAGCCTCTTCAACTCTGTGTCTCAACTCTGGCGGAACGTAGACACGATCTTTTATAAAGCCCCAAAGTAAAAAAAAAACGCATGGTGTTATGTCAGGTGAACGTGAAGAAGAAAGAGATATCTCTGTCGTCTCGACCATTATTACCAATCCAACGGTCAGGGACTTAGACGATCAACCACTCTCGTTCTAAGAGATTCCAATTGGGGAGGGGCTCCAACCTTAAATTACAGAGTTACTCTTAGGAAATTGCAGAACACACATTGCTTTACGCTCAGGGTTCGCCATTTTGCGTAGGTGGCGCTGCAAGCGAGAACACAACAAAGCAGTACCTTGAAACAAAACTTTACAACACTTACAGTCGATACTATAAACATTTAATATTGGGACATTATTTTATGGGCATACTGTACATTAATTATTCACACGGCTAAACGTATTTATTTATATATTTCATATTTTTATAATCACACATATAAATATTTATACATTCACACACACGTTTAATATTTTATGTTGCAAACAGCCTCTTTAAATGCATCGTAATGGCTAAATATAATGATCCAGCATCAATTAAAACTATTGCTGAACTTAGTTCGGCTGTCTATTTCCATGCATCCCCTTAATGGGATTACATCTGAGAGGAGCTGGAAGATAACATGCCGTAAGGAATAATCGGCTTGTCTCGGAGTTCGACAATCCCCCTCGATAGCAGTGCCAGCGGCAAGAACAGGAATCTGCGGGGTTCGCAGGGACCAGCAGGAAGGAATCACCAGCACACAAGCGACACTGGGCGAACCTGTGCCTGTGTATACGCGTGCAGTAACCGGGGAACTTTGCCACAGCCAGTAAGTTTACCTCACAACATGGTTCTGGCGTTGCTGTTTTTGTGTTCATCATCTCCGTCTCACAGTTACGAGCGTCCCCACAGTAAAGGGGGCGGGTTTGATTCCCAGATGGCGGGATGTACGTACACAGCCTGCGGCACCCGTATCCCATCTCACGAGAACTGACCATCTCATGGACTCTGTCGACAGAACAACGGTGGCGGAAGTCATACGCAGGCCATTGGTGCTGCAGTGAACGGTCTTTAATCCGGCACGCTCGTGCCGGATAAAGCGATTACCTGATTTATCGAACTTTGATGTTGTTTTAACGGCAGTACCAAACGTAAAACATTTTTGAAGAAGAAAAAACTGTACTGAAATGCAAAACCGAAAGTGAATATGAACTCTGAGCGAACTAAAACTGCCGGCAGCGTTGTATGTTGCGAACTGCGATCAATGGCACCAGCCGGAATACGGCCCGAAACAAAATCTGATTGCGAGCGACTCCATTGGTACAGGATTACAGAATGTTTATAACCATAAACATGTCAGATTAAAAACCTTTAACTTATTTTGCGATCTGTCCGATTCGAGACAAGGAGTAGGGATTAAGGATTTGCAAACACAATAACATAGGGTCCGTTAACAGTTTTACTGCAGTTGTAGTCATCACCAAAAATAAATAAGTACTAAACGCCATCAATTTTAGCATTTTCAGGCATTCTATTAAATTATCTATATTAATAAATGAGAGAGTTTGTCTTATTGTTGCACGCGGGCGACTACAACTATCATGATAATCACATCAGTTCACAAGTGTTGACTTCAACAAGCAGAAAAAGCTAAGTCCTGTGCCATATCAAACCAAAAAAATTAACATAAAAGCTTTATTGCAAGGGGTATCAAAATATCTGAAATTATAAGACGGCAAGGTCTATTTCCCCTTAATTCTACTCGAGTGATCAGTACAAAGAAGTGGTGGATAGATTACATTTTTTCTCAAATCCAAATATGAAATTTGATTTATGAACGAACGCCTCGATTATAAATTCCGATCTTAAGAGTCAGGAATAAAATAACATAGAGCAAAAAACACACAAACATAAGTTTTAAAAAACATTAAAAAATCAATGAAATTTTATAGCTATTAAGCTAAAAAAAAAATACCCATATGTTTAGGATACAGACAAATTCTTCTTGTGTCAGAAATGTTCCCTTAAATGCTAAATAAAAATTCCCAGAGCATACAGCTGGTAAGATAATTTCTGTAGGAATAACTAACGAAGTCCTTGTCAACCAAGCAGGTGTCAAGAGTTTAAATTTTGATTTTTTTTCTTGCTTAAATACAGTTATTATACTATGTTTTCTCTGAATATCTCATCTCCGAATAAAAAAATATTAAATGGTATTTGAGAGTTTGAGGATTTAATTGGCCAATTTATAGTACTCATCCTGTCATTTAGCGCAGTGGTCCGGAAACTTCCGAATATATTATATAGAAAAAAGTATTTTTTATTGCGTGTCCTTACTTTTTTATCTTGCACGACATGTTTGTAAAAAACACATGTTGCTACGAAGCTTTTTGTGGTTACAAAGATTAATACAAAATGATATTGGTGACCATCCTGAAAGACCCGTTTATTTGGGTATGTGTGGCCATGTATACTTACATAAAAGACGTTCATCTGTTCATGAATGTGGTGCAACGTATGTCTTCAAACAAAACTTGGACACTCTTCCGAACCAAGCTTCCGCATACAGCAGTAGGATCGTAGCATAGGTAGGGACCGGAAAAATTCGCGGGTTCAATGACCTGCAGGATGAACTCCATAGTTCTACGTACACTCGGTCAAATGTCACCCACTCATTGGCTGCTGTCTTGTGAGACGTCCTAACGTAGCAGTCTGTGATTCGATAAAGCTTTGGTCGGGTTTTTCTCATTGGCCCAGAGTCATCCAGGTGAGTTGTGAGCCAATAGCAGAGGCAGCACTGAGGTATAACTATTTGTATTTTAGCCTATTGCGAAATGAATTCCGAATTTTTCCGGTCTCTAAGCATAGGGTAGCTATAATCCGTTTCACGCTTAGACTGCAATACAGAGTGAATGGCGAACACTGTTGCCAGATCAACACTAGCCGGGTTTGTAAAATTAAAAGCCTTATTTGGTATACAATCGTTAATAGTAAGTTTTAATACATTTTTAAATTATAGTATTTCTTGATTTTTCTAAGACCAAAAAATAGTGTGTTCTGACAATATTATTACAGTTGTAGACATTGTGACAGAAAAAAAAATTAAATGTTAAACACCAACTGTTATTTCACAGGAGAAACTATTTGTAACAGTCAGTCACTTGTAATAACAAGACATTCTATGAAAGTACAGTAGAACATTGCTTATCCGTGACCCGATCAACCGGGCATTCGATTAAACGCGTTCTCAATTAAAAATTAAATATTTTTTTTGAGGGGGGAGGAGCAACGAAGCCCGCTGAATGTAATTCATAGCGGAAGATACAAGAAAGAAGTAGAACTAAAAACTACGTATTAAAAGTAGAAATTGACGGACAAAGAAATGGACTAGAATTGCCCGTGTATAAAATATTACGTACGAAATTTTGCTGTATTTATAACCTAAATACATTTGGATTCGCTTATCCGTGCTGACCTTTCACCACCCCCCCCCCCCCCGAATTAACTCAGTTAATCAAGGTTCTACTGTACGTGCAATGTTCAAAAGAGCCAAATTTCTTAAAATTAAATGACATAAACAAAATTTTAACATAACCGGTTGAAACCAAAATTGCTTCTTTTAATTACATCTCATAAGAAAAAGAAAAAAATTTGAAATTATCAGCTGATGCTCTTGTGATGAAACACACCAGAAAAAAATGTATTGCCACAATTCTCGCTCCGAATTTTACCTTGCAAAACACAAGTTTCCCGATACATTAAATAAATTTGTATCAAATTACGAAGTCGTGTGTGAAACTTCTGCGCTCTACGGCGTGCACCTGGCAACAGGGCACAGGGCAACAAGGACAGCGCCAGTGGCAGAGATCGCGCGTCGGAAAGAGAGAGTAAATGCGATCCACGCGCTCCACGCGCTACACGCGCTACACGTGATCTGGAGCTGGCGAGTCTCGCCGCCCGCCCCCGGCCGCGGTTTCAAAACGCCTGTCCTCCCGAGCCACAAGTATGTCAATAATGACGCAACAGCCAGTGCATCGCGCTGACGTGCTGGCGGTGGCGACATCGGCACTGCACGGTGACTTGCAAATAAACAAACACACGGGACATCGCCGTCAAATCTCACCTTCACTCCCACGGGTGCGATATAAAGATTCCACAGGAAATTGTAGCCTGCATTGCTTGGAGTCATTCGATAAAATTAATTTGAGATGTTAGAAATGTTTATTAAAAATTTACACCCAGGTTTTCAAAATTGTTGTATATCTTTATGACGAATTCCGTTCTTGAATTTTTCCTGTTTCGGAAATTTTAAGTACCTATTTGATCAACATATTAGACATAAAACATATTTTAAGCTAACACGTAACGCGTTTGGAAAACGTTCCAAATGTAGAACAAACCTCCACAAAAAATCATCAGACAAGCCGCAGAGTTGTAAAAATACGGGTTACATTCCTCATATAGGTAGGGATATTGTCCAGCTTCGAATTAGTATTTTACATTGACTATAGGATTGTGCCTTAGCCTAATAAAAAACAGTACAATTTTTTTTACGAAATTAAATTAACATTTTTATATTGTCACTACAAAAATTTGGTGATAAGCACAGCATTAATCTGTCAATATTAGTGCAGAGTTTCGTTTGGCATTGCAAGAAGATCGACGGGAACGTGTGTTTTGCTCACGGTTAAGTTTCAAAGTTGTGGTGTTATGTTTTGAGTTACATTTTAAACCTGCACTGTATTCTGAACGTCTAAAAATAAGACGTCCCAAGATATTCCGACGTGTTTCATACGTTGACGGCTAGATAATCCATCATTGAAACAGTCCTGCAGATAACCAATGCGCCGATAGCAGAAGCAAATCAAAGGTATGAGTATTTGATTTTTAGCTTATCGCGATGCAAATCCGCAAAATTTTCCGGTCTCTGATTATCACGCACTTGTAAAGTCACGAGAATCCGTATCCCTAATTTCAATCCTAAACAATTAGTTTTTAAGAGGCATGTGGGTAATATCATTTTTATTCTAGCATTGTTAATGTGGTTAAGAATTTCTTTATGAAGCACTTGTATATTAGACTTGTAAAATATTTCCTTGAAATATGCAACATGTAGGTAACTTGCGGTTGAAGTCGTCGGAGTGTGGAGCGAACTTGGTGTCCGCCATCTTAGATTTGACTCCATGGACGCCATCTTAGATTGTGACGTCACGGCCGCCATCTTAGACTACATCGACCTCAGCCGCCATCTTGTAATTCGCTAATTTGGAATACGACGTTGCAGCCGCCATTTTGTTTTCTAGAAATTTCCATAAATTTTTCATTGTGACAAACGTCTGCTACCTTGGTCTATGATGTCACAACTATTTGTGTTCAAACATTTTTAAAATCCGTAATTAGTAGATGTATTTGGTTCGTATGAGGACAGGGGCTGGGGGCTGGGGATTAGGGATTATGTCACTTCCTTCAACCATGCACACACGAAAAAGTGTCCCGTTACGTTCATCAGCCATGTACGCACGAAAAAATGTCCCGTTACAGTAGTTGGAAATAGGGGGTTCAAGAACAGGAGCAGGAGCCGGCCGCCATCTTGGATGACGTCATCGGCCGCCATCTTGGATGACGTCATCGGTGGCCATCTTGGATGACGTCATCATGACCTTTGACCTTGACCTTTTACCTTGCCAATCTATGCTAATCTATGCCAATCTATGCCAATCTACGCTAATCTATGCCAATCTATGCTAATCTATGCCAATCTATGCTAATCCGTATGCTAATCTATGCTAATCTGTATGCTAATCTATGCTAATCTGTATGCCAATCCATGCTAATCCATCCGCCATTTTGTATTTCAAGAAATTTCCACCAACTTCGAATCGTGACGTCACCGTTGCACTTTGTGTCACGGACGCCATCTTGGATTTGAATTTTTTTTTCGAACTTTGAAATTCGATGTAAACATCAACCGCCATCTTGTTTTCGTCTGCTGGTGGCCGCCATCTTGTTTTCGTCTGCTGGAGGCAGCCATCTTGCGACGTCATATAGTTCTGTAGGTCGCCACCAGATAGCAGCAGGGATTATTTTATTTTTTTTCTTTAACTAAAATAATTTCAGTGCCGAGGCTGGGATTCGATCCATGGGACGTGAAAACGTCCAGGATGTCGTGGTTACGAGGCGGACACCTTGACCACTAGACCACGAGACCAATTGGGATATGGTGGAATAAATAATCTATATATGCCACGTACTGACGTCAAGTTTTATGATAAAAGGGGGGAGGGTGTCTTTGCCTTCCCAAATGCATGAAATTCAAATTATTATTATACCATCGCCATCTTTAATTCCAGCACAGACTACCAGATGGCGCCAAATTCAAATATTAGTTAGGGAGTCGGCAGGCAGGTGTCGCATGCCGCCATCTTGGTTCTCAAGTTGGCTGGTAGATGTCGCTAGTATAGCGCGCCAAATTCAAAAATTAGTTGCCAGAGGCGCCGCCACCTTGGTTCTCAAGTTGGCTGGTAGATGTCGCTAGTATCGCGCGCCATCTTGGTTCTCAAGTTGGCTGGTAGATGTCGCTAGTATCGCGCGCCAAATTCAAAAATTAGTTGCCAGAGGCGCCGCCATCTTGGTTCTCAAGTTGGCTGGTAGATGGCGCCACCGTCGCAATATTTTAGTTCATACAATCGATACCAGATTACGCCACCATCGCCATCTTTAGTTCCTAGTGTTGCTACCAAAGTGTGCCACCGTCGCCATCTTTAATTCTTAAAGTTACCGCCGGAGCGCGCCACCGTCGCCATCTTTAATTCTTAAAGTTACTGCCGGATGGCGCCAAGTGTTATGTAGTCAGTCTAGACAAGTCGGGATAAGTTTGGAACCTGTAGCCATATTATTATTAATTAATAATGTATGTTTATTAAATATGATAGAGTATTTATAAAATATTGGTGTTGTGTAGAGACTCTCTCTTCTTCTCGTAGTGGCGGAAGACATCTCGAAGGTAGTGTTAGAATTTATGTATTAAAGCAATCACTCTAGCTGAGGAGACTAATAACTTATAGTTACAATTCAATAATAGCGGCAATTAAATGTTTTGAAATTAAAGCAAACAACGTAAATGTTAAACACATATTTATTTAAATCTTATTACAAACAGCAAGGGGTAAGAACAATCGATGATTTAAAAGAAGTAAATAACGAGTAATAAAAGTACATAATATTCACACACTGCACATCATAGTGACAAAGTCAACATAACCTATTTACATAAACCAGAGACCCAATACCTACATATTAAGCATAACTACAAGTTACATAGAGTAAAAACATACTCTGAAATACATAATGAAGACAAAATTGATATAAATAACATTATACTTTGCTCAATAGTTCCAGAAGTAATGAACGTACAGCTACACGGGCAATCTCAACAGTTCTTTCATCACTAGTGTTTTCTGTGGAACATACTTGAGTGGTGTCTTCACTGATCGGACCTAGATGACTGAGATCTCGGGTTCGACTCTTGCGAGATGTAGGAAGGCGAAGCTGACGCCGGCGTTTAGGCTGGACTGCTACTGATGTAGTAGGTGCTGGCGATGTAGCACCCATCTGGGTACAGGCAGTTGATGTCTGTACTGGCGAAGTCTGGCCACATGCAGATGCTGGCGGTGACCGAATAGCTGGTAGGTTGAATGCATGTGCGAAAACCTCTTCAGGTGTTGCAGGGAGAACTATATCGTCTCTCATCATATTCACACTACAATGTCCATAGCCCAGGCAGTTGATAACTTCTAGAGGTGTATCTTGAGGTCCTGGGTTTAAAACCTGTTTCACGTGAAACACAGCGTCACAACTCTCCGAAAAATGTTTTAAAACACCGTCGATCCACTCACTATAATCAACAGTGCCTAGCCCAGGTGTTACACTGGAGTATATCCTGTTCGGTTGAAAGTTAGACATCTCTGTTAACTACTTCTGCGGTAGGTCCTTACACCACCACAGTTTCAGCTCGACTGCCATCGCACGAGTCGAGGGTCGTATTTAAAAATATATGTATCACTTGGATAAATATGTCTGTTATGCAATTCCATAGAGTAGAGCATTTATCAGAACAGTCTATTGTTAAAATTATTTTCAGTTGTATGTTATACTCTATGAGATGTTAATTGACAATTCACCCTCGTTCATACAGTTAGACGTTAGATTCGCTCCTAGCAAGAGATGCGATGTCCGTGCTGGTCTCCCCACAATTGATGGAGGTGATGGCCTCTCTGTAATTGATGTAGGAGGTGATTGACGAGATGCAATTGGCAGTAGTTCGACAGCATCGTTACTAACGATGGTTGGTGGTAACATTGGTTTCACGAGCAGGATGATTTGAGGTTATGTCTACAAAAACTTGACGTGATGACTCTATTGGTGAACGATCACGCGCCTAGCTGGCGGCCTCCAACATTCGAACGAGGTGATCAACCATCCAACCCTAAGCATGTTCGCATTGTGTCTTGAGATCGAACCTGGACATCCAAGTTACATAGAGTATAATATACTCTGAAATACATAATAAAGAGAAAATTGATATAAATAACATTATACTTTGCTTAATAGTTCCAGAAGTAATGAACGCACTGCTTGACCAGTGACAGGTGTAACTAAATATTAAATATATTTTATATTTTATTTTCCATTACCTTTCGTGGAATTTATTAATCATTCACTCTACGAAAAACAACTCAAGACAATATACCTGACCATCGAATTAAATACAGTACCGCTATGCCTTACATGAAAGTCTAATTATTCGATAATCTGAATAACCTATAAATCGTTCATGTACAAAGCCACACATACAGGCCAATTGTCTATTAATATTCGTCACTATGAAAAAGGGCTCTATAAAAGACAACTGGCCATCTGAATAATTATGTTAATTGCATTATACCTACCATGGTGGTCGTATTCGAGCATACATTATAACTACTAGACTTCCAAAAACAAGCATATAGGCCAAGAATATCTGAAACATAAGGCCCTTTAATTCGATACTTGACATACCTTTCAACCAGGTCATGTACAATGTTAGGCTTATAGGCCAAACATAATCAAACCACTACGCCTTCTATTTCGAAACATGACATACCATTCAACCAGGTCATGTGCAGTTTGCCAATTTCAGACGTTCAGACCAAGCGTCTCCGAACCACAAGGCCATCTTTTTCGATACTTGTTAAACCTTTCAAACCAGCAGTGACCTATTTCCAGCATACAAGACCACAGTCTTCAAACTACCAGTATGGATAAAACCTATTACAAGCACATATGCCTACTAACTAAGCATGTTTTACGCTTACAATATGACCAAGCGCCCCTAAAATTAGTTTCATGCTTACGAGACCAAGAGGTTCTAAATCGTTAAATCTTCAGTCCTGTCTAGACTTGACTACGCGCATTCATCTAAGACATATAATTGGACACACATTTAACAAAAAGTAAGCACATTTGTCATCTAGGACACACACTAATGGACGCACATTAAACAAAAGGACACACATTCGTCATCTAGGACACACATTTGGACACACATTCGTCATCTTATGACACACATTTGATACAATTCAACAACGATGACACGCATTTTCCATCTAAGCACACATTTATACACACATTCGTCATCTATGACACACATTTGAACACACATTAATCAATAGGTCACATAAAATTCGGAATACTGATTTATTATTTTTTATTCACCTACAAATATAAAAAGTCTATATAATCGGTCAACCTATATATATATATATATATATATATATATATATATATATATATCAATAATTCTATGAAACTCGCTTCTCTCAGGACTTCAAGAATGGAGTTTTTCTCATCCGTGCGAGGATAGTCTCCTGCACATAGAGAAGCAATCAAACACCTGGCTCCGGCTTCACGCTTCTACTCCAGCCGCAGGAACCACTATAATGTACTACTCTTGTAGTTTAACGAAACAGGCCCCAGCGAGTTCACAAACCATTTGCTACCCAAGTAGACATTACGGAAGCCAAAGAGGTCCTTGGTGCCTCGTGGACATGCGTGTCTTTAAACACTGTACACGTCACTACACGGCGTGTTGCATGTGTGATTGTTCTTGGAACGTTACCAATCCGGAAAGCTTTAACTCGGAACTCTATAGCTTCAGAATCCAAGGTTTGTTGTTTTATACCCACACTTGGAACTACTGCGTTCATTTGGAGAAGTTAAAGTTCATCACCTATCTATTGCCAGGATTTTTTTTTTTAACGTTTTAAGCGCTTTCCAAAATAAGCTTAGTGTAATTAATGTGTTTTCAAACTTTTATGTTTTTCTGTTTTATTGTTCTCGTTGCAACTGTATCGACGTTTTCAGCCCGCTATGTTCTTTGGTGCTGTTATTTTTTCTGACTTTATTCCTTTCAAGAATTACTTGTCCTGTCTAGTTATGTAACCTTTTACATCAGTTGATACTGATTTGTTCTCCGTGTGTTTATCCCTACTAATATTATAAATGTGAATGTAAGTTTGTTTGTTACGCTTTCACGCGAAAACTACTTAACCGAACATCATGAAACTTTGTACACATTTTCTTGGAGGTATTAGAAGTAACATAGAATAATTTTTATTGAAAAAAAAAACAATAGTTTTTTCCCGAAGGGCAAAAAAAAAATTGATATTAGTATGTGTGATCGTCCGACTGCGAGTTTTGAGTAATTTGAATGAAATTTAACGCCATCTGACGTTTCAATAAGTAAATTAAATAATTCGCCAATTTATTAATATAAATACCTACGATAAATTTACTATTCAATTTTATTTTTCTGTCACCGCCAAGCAATACTTAAACTTTTTTAATTTTTGAGTTTAGGTGTCTTTTTTCTTCGGTGATTGTTGTTTGGACATTGATGTTGAAGGTTATATTTTACTTTCAAGATAATTTTGTAATTTAGTGAAAATGATGTGGATCTAATTACTCAAGTTTTCCCGGACTTGCAGCAAAATTTGAATAGTGATCGGTGGTTGTACGCAAGAGCGATATTGGCGCCAAAAAATTTATATCGTTAATAAAATCTACACATATTTTTTAATGTGTGCAAGAGGAAATGAAGGAGTATTTGTCAATAGATACAATCATGAATTCAGAACAAAGCACTTCATATCCTGCGGCGTTTTTAAATTCACTTTAACTTTCGGGTGTACCCTCACATAAACTTCAAATTAAACTAAATATACAAGTTAAGCTTATACGAAATATAGATGCTCCTCCACTTTGTAATGGAACGAGGCTTCGGATCACACAATTGGGGCAGAATATTTTTTTTTATTCTTCGTTAATACTTTCAACTTTTTAAAATGTTAGGATTAAAATTTGTTTTATAGTGAAACATATTTCAATAAAGCATGTTTACAGTTTTTTTTAAGCTAAATGGGATGTTAGAATTTTTAAATACTAATGATTCCAGTCACGCAATAAAAAAAACAATTCCCATATTATTTTATTTTCTTTGCAGTGATCTTTGATACTTAAGGACATAACGCGAGCGAAGCAGCGGTTAAAAGCTAGTGTTTTCATATTTCGTCTTTGTTGTTTATTCGTGAGGTTTTTCTAAGACACCACTGTTAACTAGCAATGACGCATGGCCATGAAGTGATTTTTCTAAGCAATTAATATATTAACTAAAACAACCAGCATATCTAAAAGTGCTATATGAAAATCCTAAATTTATTGCGTAAACTAAGAGCTAAGTGTAACTTTATTTTTATAAAAAAAACTATATCCTATGAGTTCTTCAGCATAAAACGTGAAAACACGTAATGAAACGCGCAGATATATGAGGAAAAACAATGACCGGAAGTAAGGCAAGAAAGAATAATTACAGATCGCAATCACGTGAAACAAAATATTCGCAAATGGTAAGTTACCAATGAAAAGTCACACACCAGGAAGCAGAAATTACTCAAAGTTCCATCACAGACAATGACATTCTTTCCAGTCATCTGTTAACATAAAACAGTTTATAAAAAAAGGATTCAACAGAAGGCCATTCATAAAATTTTTACGTGGTAGCTGCCGAAACGCAAAAAAAAAAAAAAAAAAAAAAAAACCTCTGGAAAATTGAATATTACAATTGCTGATGTTAGACTGAAAAGCAATGCGTGCAAATTCTTTTTTGCGAATAAAAAGCCTCTCTGCCTCACACAGAAAATATGACTGTAAATTCCCGTAATTTTCTGGTATCAGGATGAACTCCAGATACTTGTACACAAATAAGTCGTTTATGTTGTCCATCCGTTGCTTCCACATTTTACCTCCCGACAGGATTGCATGTTGTAATGTTTGTATTGATTTTTTTATTCTTAAGGGCGCCGTCTGCCCAGGCACACACACGGTGCGCAGAGCTTCGGGAAAAACAACGCTATTTCAAAACTACTCCAGATATCCTAGTGGGGCCTCCTTAAGAAAATCATTTAAGAATTCGCTGAAGGCCAAAAAGTACATTTGATTTCGGATTGCGTTTTTAAACTATATTTTTAGAAGACTTAAAATGGCTACAAGGCGTGTTTTCAGAGTAGTCTTTAGGCGTTAAACAACCGGTACAGATTCTTGAAAGCAAGCACTTAAGGGACTTGCATTACACCTTTATTTTCATTTCTGTGACATATAATGTCACGGTCACGGCTCTAATTTCACAGTTATCCTATGACGACGAGAAGACTGCGCGTCAGTTCAGAGCCTTGCGCTCAGAGGCGACACTTCGCTAGAAGCACCAGCGAACGTCGCACTTATCGTCCCGTCTCACCACTAGGCCCGCCACATAGACTGATGTGCAGTATTTCCATGGGTTGGATCCCTGCACCCCGGTACAGCCACTAGTCGGTGCAAAAGAAGTTTGGAACCCGTTATGATAATGGCGAAGCCGTTCTCTTAAACTACCCTGTCGAGTAAAGACCTGATTTTTATCTTTTCATCCAACTTTCGCGGGTTGAAAAACACTAAAAAAAAATTCCTAAAATTTATACAGTAGACATAAATTTGTGTCACATCCTAATTACAACGACAAAAAAACTATAGTAAGAGTCACGATCATTTCGCGGATTAATTTTTTCTTCGGGATAGACTAAACTTGCCTATACATAATAAAACTATTTTAAATGTTCATTTGTCGATAGAGAGGTCACCATCTTTGGTGGGTTTACACGTCACAAGTTAGAATGCAAACCTTCACACTCTCGCACTGTTTTCATGATTGGATCGCAGTAATTTGGACACGCCCCTTTACCACCGTGAGCCAACGATGCCCAGCTAGGAGAGAAGGAAGCGAATCAAGTGTGACCATTAACAAGGATAAAAATTTTCTCGCTATGAAATCAACCAATGCGAAAGCAAACATGAGTTGAGCAGTCCCATGACTTTGAATAATTCGTAGTGACCGACAAAATACACGGTTTCAATTACCTATACGAGTGAATTCATCTGCATACTCAGGCAAATATCGCTTTCTCAGTAGATGTTTACTTGTGAAACGTCGTAACTAGGTGGCCTGTTTTTCGATACTTCTTTGATATGGAGTCAATCGTTGGCGCAGAGTCCTCCAGATTCAATAGCAGAAGCCGCGTAAAGATATGAGTGTTTGGATTTCAACCAATCGAGATGCAAATCCCTACTTTTTCTGGTCTCTGATATATCTGTGTACGTTCCGTACACAGCAAAAATTTTTCTGTACTTTTACAAAGGACTAGTTGCAGTACCCGGCGTTGCCTGAGCTGAACACAGAGTGATATATTGTCCGCGAGTTAAAGAAAATAGATAGCGCTGTATGACAGTGTGGTGGACATAGAGAAATGACACAAATTCAGTTTGTATGCCTATGACCTATGATTTTCTGTTTATCCAGGGCGATAGGTTGAACTGTTTAGAAGTTTATGTGCAGCAGCGGCATATAGCGGCGAGTTACAAAAAAAAGATAGCATAAAAAACCTCTCCACAAAATTATTTTTTGATGTGCCAACTTTCATGGCGATCGGTCAAACGGTGTCGGAGTTTATCATTCTAATACACACCAACATACTATTTTATATACCTATACATAGTTTCCTTTGGAAACCAGTTGCCAAGAAATAGGATATTGTAACTTTGTACAACACATAGCTATGGTTATTTTTGCTTATTTGAGATATATTTTGAGAGATAATACTGAGTATTTCTTATGTGAATTGGCGCAAAATTTTATATTTTAAATGATTAATTAGTTAACTGCATAATGTTTTTAAACTATGATTAATATATCCGATTTTAATAATTGGACTGTATTTGGTTTTATTATGCTTTTTAATATTGGAAAGCTATTCAGGGAAAGGTTTACAAATAACTTTAACTATTGGAAGTACTGGGACAACACAAAGCATAAATGCTTGGATAAGAATCCGAACCCAACATTACTGCTCTACGCCTAACATTACAATGTTTTATTTCATAGAGTGCTAACGGAGCAATTCAAAGATTCATCATTATAGGTTATTACTTAATTCTTGCTCTAGTGCTTATCTAAATCAGGAGATATCACCATATTCATTTAGATTGATTTGTGGAGATATGTTATATGTTACTGTAGTGCCACTACGCACGCAGAGATTTGATTACCAAGGTGAGTAGATGTGCGTGCACTGCACTGTACTGCAAACACTAACTTGTAGTGATATAGTCGTTTTCAAGTAAATTTACATATATCTGTAATTTGACATAAATATTCCATTAAATTTACAAAAAAATCCACGTGCTGACGGCTAGGGCGGCTTGCGCCGGGCTGCGTGCTCTCGAGTGCGCGCGTGCTGGTGCAGGGGCCGTGTGTAAAAAGATGAATGGCACACCGGCAAGTTTGACGGTCCCCAGTGAGCCAATCATCCCTTACCCACATTAATGGTGTATTTATTTAGGCAACCCCGAGTCGTTGTGTAGTTGTAGTTGTAGTTGTTTGTGTATGGGTAAACGCCAAGGAGAAGTTTCAGGCCAACACAAATTGCATCCATGTCTTACCCGGGGTCCGAACCCAGAGCCCCCGCACCGCAACCCGGTGCGTTGCCGACTGCTTTACGGACGCCGTTCATCCAGGCGCGACGCGACCTCCCGCAGTGTAAAAATGTCACGCGTGTGATGATAATATTACGAAGAACTGAGCGCCTTTCTCACACCCATGATGTTTCACTAAGTTAATATCTGTTGGCAATATTCATGGGAGAACAACAAATGCAAAGGCTGCATATGATAACAATTTTAGAAATAGCCATTAAAACAAAAGTAATAACAAAAACTAACTGAGCGAGTCTTCCAGTACTCGTCAGTGATTTGTAACATATAACCTCGGTAACGAGCAAATTCAATTGCAAATATATTTGTAATAGGAAACTCCAACATGAAATTTAACACAGTATTCTTTAAAATAATACCACGCGTGATAAGTACACGGAAACTGTGTTTTCAACTACATATCTGGACAAGAATAACCCGCCGCTACTTCGCTGCCGAAATTTTAAACTATTTAATGAAACGGCTCAGATAGAAGCGAAAAAGACTTTGAAAAATAGTAAACTCCGGCTTTGGCTCTGATTTTCGACAATGAATTTTATTAAAATATTGCCCATCTGTTAAAATTCATAAAACATTAATACTATAAAGTTACCCTTTGTTTTTGTGAAATTTGGTTCTCGCTATCCGTCACAGATGGCACCACTGTGGTCACACATTTCCGTTCCTTGAAATCCGTCGCATTCACGAAATTACTTCCACCAATTGCCGTATACCGAGACCTAAGATGCAACTCAATCAAAAACGGGGGGGGGGGGGGGGGGGAAAGGCGATGGATCCTGTAAGATTACCGAGTGCTCTGAGCAACTTGACCGATTAATTATTTTTTTTTCAACTAGCAAGCCTTAGGTAAGGAGTGGTCGGTCGCCTCGAAGGCCAGCGTGCCTGTGGTTTGTGGGGGAACTGGCCGGGGGAGGGGGGGGAGGGCGTACCTGCACCAGACGCGGCAAGTGGGTCATGTACCAGCGGCAAGTGTGTCAGCGGGCCAAGGTGTAGGACGCGTGCGCCGCGTGGTTACGTGTGCGCGTAGGGGACCCCCTCCCTCACTTCCCCGCCGCATCACAGGTGACGTCACGATGGTTCCTCCCGGCCCAGGTGCACAATGTCTAGCAAACACATTTTAGACTACCGATTTATAAATTAAACAAGGCTTAATAACGAACTCGGTTATTGTTTAACTTTCGCCCTTCTTGCATTTTGGCTTGCATTTTAGACAGCCAATTTGAAAAGAAAAATTCCGAAAACTTTTTAAGACGCAGCCATTACATGTATGGAAAATCACAGTGTTACCTACATCATGTTTACACTTGTTAATCTTTTACACAGTGAAAGAAAGTAACTGTTTAAAATCAAATTATTGACTTTTTTTATTTTCTTGGTAACAAAAAAAACTGCCCGCAGTAGAAATTGGTTTTCTACTGTTTTACAATTTTAAGTAATAGGGTTGGTGACGTATTGCGACTTGCGTGTTTTACAAACGACTGTGATTTTCTTGCGTTTGTTGCGTAGTTGCATTTCTTGCGTAGTTTATAAACCCGGTTCAAATGGCGAAATTACACTCTACACGGAGTAGCGCATCCGAGAGCGACTGGCCGGGCTCATACTGGCCTGGGAGAGTACCGTCACGCGCGGCCTTGGAGCTCCACACCGCAGTACAGTACATCCCTCGAGTCTCAGCATACACTTGCGGCCCCCACACTCGATTAGTCCAGCTCCCAGTGCGGACAGGTTAGTCCGAACTGACACGATAAGTCCACGTGCTCAGTTCGGACCGAACAGCCCGAACTGACAGTCTGGACTGAACTGAAGCCCTCCCCACACTCGTTCAATCTTGTGGTTGCTGTTGCTGTAGGAGTTTCATCACAGAATATGGAGGAAACTTTGTTTGCATGCTGCAGTTTTAGTTGCACTTTTAGTTAGGGAAAGGAAAAAAAAAACATAAACAGTATAAACAAAGATGTCTGCCACTACACTCAGCTGATGGACAGACGGACTGATTGTTTGGACTGACAGTTTGGACTGGCGAGACGCTGTTCCCACACACGTCAGTCCGGACTGAAGTATCTCGAGCCCACAGTCCGATTCGATGGGCAGCCATCAGTTCGTCAGTCCATAATCTCCGACTGATCAGTCCGCCGTCCTTGCACACACGCGGCAGTTCCGACTGATAGTCTGATCGTGTGTGGGGTCCTTTACACAACACGCCAGTTAGCGTGTTGTGTGTCTTTCCTCCTGCACCGCCCACCCACGTCAATAACTTAGCATTACACAACAAATACGCCATCAGGCCCGTGTGCCTAATTTATCCCACGTGATACGCACCCCGCCCGTTGATCAAACACTGTAAAATTTTTTTTTGTAAATGGAACATAAATATTCATGCAAAATTATAGGTATTGGTAAATTTGTGCATTTACATTAAACAACTGTATCGCTACAAAATATGGTTCGCAGTAATACTGGGTTGGGATTCTTCCTCGGGCATTTATGTTTTGTGTTGTCCCAGTACTTACAATAGTTAAAGTTATTTGTCAAACATACCCTGAATAGTTTTCCAATATTAACTGCGCACATTAATAAGCATGATAAAACAATATTAAGTCATAATGTTTGATTTTCGATTATCCATGGTTTAAAAAAAATATTCTTGAATGAAACATTAATTAAATTATAAAATTATGCGCCAATTTTTGTAAGAAATACTCGGTATTATCTCATACCTACAAGAAAAATATCCATAGCGATGTGTTGTACCTTTCTTGCAGAATTAAAAAAAAAAAAAAAAAAAAACTATTTCCTGGAAACTGGTTTCCAAAGGAATCTTTTGTCAATGTACATAATTTTTTTTTGTGAAGTGGTTCTACAAGTCTGTGGGTGCATCTTAAAAAAAAAAAAAAAGAGCTCTATAAACCTCGGTTTCTGGCCTCGCGCGCACGAAATGTCCCGCCTGCCAATACGATGGTTCAACGGCGGATACGTTGCGCTGCGTTCAGTTTGATTTGAAACAAAATCTATAAGAGGTTCAGCTCCGTTGAAACCGACCAACCGGGGTAGAGTAACGAGAGCTGAGTGAAAGTACAGCGAAATGACTATCCGTTCTTTGAATGTTTCATGCAATGGGGAATTTTGATTTAAAACGATTATTCAGACATAACGCCATTTGAGTTTTGCACTGTTTGTCATGGAAAAATTCAAGAATACGAAAATAAGAAACCCTGGACAACAATGCGAACAGATGGACCCAACGATGAACCTAAACAGGTATTATGGACAACAAATCGACTACAGCACAAATGAACACACTAAAACTTTAAATATAAGACATAACAAAAATTCCGTGGAAGGAATTTAGTCGTGAAAACATAACAGCACAGACGAATACAGCGGCCTAACAACGACGAGACAGTTTCAACAAGAACAGTAAATGCAAAAAGACAACAGTCTGGTCAACGCAGCAAACATACGAACGCGACGATGAAAATTAAAACAGGTATTACACACAACACAACGACGACTGCACTGACGAACAAAGTTGGCTTCCTATGACCAAATTCTTGAATTTTTCCCATGGCAAACAGCGCAAAACTGCTATGGCATATGTCCAAAGAATTGTGTTAAATCTGAGATGACTATCGACAGCAAAACGAAGTCAACTCAAGCGACCGCCAACCTCGGACAGTAAAACGTCCACACCAGCCACTTTAGAAATGCACATGAAAATAGAAATTGGTAGTCTACTGCGAAGCCCACTATACATACTACCAAATAAAATAAACGCATTGACATTTAAGAAAAATGTAGCCGACTATAGGTTAATCCCGAGAAACACCAAGTTTCGTTAGGTTGGATTAGGTTAGCTGTTTCAGAATACCTCCTTGACCGATCCTTTAGCTTGAACGATCCTTGAAAAGTGTAGTTACAGGATGTCAAACCCTTTGTTGACCTTCCGAATATTTGCAAGGATACTTACATCATCGCCGGTGCAACCTTTCGTGAAAGGACGAGTCGCCGGTGTCCTTTTCCACGCATCCTTGTGGCCTTTGAGGGTTTCGGGACGCTATCGTTTATCAAACTGTGCCGATAGTCTGTTTCTTAGCCATCCAACTGCTGTCTACACCTTTTTATGCTTACTTATTAATGTCAAATAATTTTAATGTGCGTATGAAAATTTGTAAATGAAAAATTTTGTAAAAGAAAACGATTAACTGCCAAAAATGCATTTATTTTGTTGATACATCAGACTGTGTAAACGTCAAAAGAATTTTGGTATCCTTTTACGTCTAGTTTCTCAATGACTGCAGCCTTGGAATCAAAAGGATCCTTTGGTTTGAGGCTGCGTGGGTAAAGGAAACATGCCTACTATTCGTAAACAGCACATCTCTAATTACCGTTGAAAACTTCTCACCGCTATAAAACAAACGGAACGCTACTGGCGGATGCGAGAATTTTCATATTCAAAATCCTACGTCAACAAGAAGGAGTATGGACACATACAATCTAATTATCAACATACATGATTCCAGGTGCTGTAACACGTCTCATTGCCTCACCCCAAATAACATACTGCCGTCATCGAGATCTCGCTTAAGTTTTTTACAACTTTAGGGGGCCCCTATCCATCCCATCCCCCCCCCCCCCCCAAGCGACTTCCACCTTCTAGTTCACACCTAAGCGCCTCCGCGCAATTATCATTGTTTACAATAATCGTATTTATTGGTTTGTTTGAATCCATTACTCTCTAGGCAAATGCCAATAAATTCCATCTCTGAGCAAGCGTCTCTCGGCGCAAGTGCCATAACTTCATTAAAAGTGAGCGTTCCAGGCCACGAATTAAAATGAGTTGTTCGAGCTAGATAATAGTTACGCATTAATCACAACCCAACATAATTGTCATGATTCAAATTTATTTTTAAAGTTGGTTACAAGGGATTCTGCTATCTAAGTGGCGATGCATGCATGCTATTAATGTAACTGGGATTCCGCACGTTCACTCAGATAAACATTGACTCCTGCTTTGCGTAAGCGACGCCGACGTGGAGCTCCGATTAGTCGAGTCATCACTTAAAAAAAGTGAGCTAGATTTCAGTACTCACCAGAGATGAAGAACATCTAACCTCGGAAATGAGCGTACTCGTGTATTCTCATGTTGAAAATACATTTATAATTCAAAACTTGGACAAGAAATATGAGGTAATAATTCTTTAAACTAATGGCGACCGTGATAAATATACGCAAATTGTGCTTTCAACTACATTTATACACGAATCACAAGTAGTTTCCGCACCCACCGCTAGAATTCGCTGCCGGAGCTACTACGTCGACAATTGAATCATTTGCAGGTCTAAATTTAAACTCTACAATAAAACGACTCCGATTAAAGTAGAAAAGACTTGAAAAAAACTAAACCCTAGCTTGGACCTGATTTACGATAATTAATATTATTAAAATACTGCCCATCTTGTTAAAATTTATTAAACTGTTAGGTAATACTATACAGTTTCCCGTTGGCTTTGTGAACTTTGTGTCGCGCCATCCACTACAAATGGCAGCTCCGTGGTTACACATTTCTGGTCCACGCGACTTCCGAATCATTTATTAAATTATTACTACCCAATGCCGTATACCCAGAGCTATGATGATACACAAAAAATTGTGTGATTTTACACTAAATGTATGTAGCAGCAGAGTTTCCACCGATGTTAGTTTAATTTTACTCCTACATGTGTTTCTCTGTTTTTACTCTTGTGCTCACGTCGAAATACTATCAAATGTGTAAACTTTTTTAGATATGGTTTGGTAAATATGTCATAGCTGTTGTTTTATTTTTACTCTGTGATGTATAAAAATTACAAATCCATGCATGTGTAAATTTACCACAACTTACAGTTAATTTTACTGCATCGTTGAGTAAACTTATTTGAACAATGAATATGTCAATTTGTACTAAGCCCTACGTACAAAATTATTTACTCTTTTGTTAATGAGCAATGAGTACTTTACATAAAATTTTAATTTTTTAACTTTTAATTGTTCTATAACTCCTATAACGATCTTAGTAAATAAGAGAATTAAGTATCGGACCCTTAACTATGAAGTAAGGGGAAGATAACCTTTCGTGACCTAATGTAAATTATGGGGCCTTGTCAATATAAATTCGTACAGTTCTGTTACGAACGTGAGAGATAAGACCGCGATGCGCGCCAGGTTCGGAGCTGGCTGGCGGCCCCGCACGGCCACTGACGTCACGCGCCGTCCATCAGACGTAAGGCATGCCACGTGTGCCTGGCCACATTACAAGGGTCCTCGCCAGCCCCCTCCGCTCCCCGCGCACCCTCCTCCCTCGGGCTATTGTCACCTTTAATGACCTGAGAATTCCGGGCTTACAGAGGCCGCCGCGAGGAGTGGCGTGAATAAGCGTCGCTGTTCTGGGTGTTTAGGGCGTCAGGTCGGCCCAGGATGACGCGACACGTCACAGCCGCTCTCGCCCCTTCAAGAAGGTCACCACGGGTATATAAGCAACGACGCCGGCCTCCGCGGAGTTCCGAGTGTTCGAAGAGTCTCAGAGTAGGGGAGAGTCTCCCCCTCGGAAGTACTGGCGATACCCGTGCGACGAGCGATAGTTGGGGACTGTACTGCGGCACGGTGTGGGTGAGTGTGCGAAGGAAGCGGACAGAGGCTGACAGAAGAGCGAGCCACTGTCGAGTCAAGCTCCAGTGAAAAGTGTTATTGTTTCAATGATAAGTGTAAGACTAATTGTTGTGGACAGAGATCTTGAGTCAGTAATAAATTTATAGTGTAGACATTAGTAATAAATAAAACTGTACTAATTAATTAAGCTATCCCTTAGGAACCCAGTTTCCCCCCCTCATAAATGGTAACAATACCTTATATATTGTTTGCAGTTACTTGGTAGTTGTTATTTTCCTTTAACAAATAATTGGCACCTTTACAATGGTGTTTGTATGCACCTACATGTACACTGTATTGACAAAAAAACAGAACACTGATTAATTTTTATGTGTAATTTAATCTGTACATCCAAAAGTTTAGTTTTTTATGTCAGTATTTGTAATAACTAGAGACCGAAAAAATTCGCGGATTCATTTCGTGATAGGCTGAAATTCAAACATGTGTACAATTCTGCTGGTTCTGCTATTGGCTGGCGGTTTAACTGGAGCTCTCTGGGCCAATGAGAGACTATCGACCAAAGAAGCGTCGAATCACAAGCTACCCAGTGGAGACGACTCACAATTTAGTAACCAATGAACACGCGTGTTTACTTGAGAAGTGCAGAGGATAATGGAGGCTATCCTAGAGGTAATTGAATCCGCGAATTTTTCCGGTCCCTAGTAATAACAGATGTACATGCGTGTATTTTTTTTTTACCGAAGTCTGTACTACAATTATTTTTTTCTAACCAACTGCACTGTAATTTTTTTTTGTAAATGGAACAGAAATATAGTAAAAATGTAAGAAAAAATGCAGAATTTGTACATGTACATAGAAGCAACTGTATCACTACAAAACAGTGTTCGCAGTAACACTGTGTGCGGATTATTACCCGGATGTTTACTGTATGCTTTGTGTTGTCCCAGTACCTCAAATAGTTAAAGTTATTTGTAAACCGTTCCATGAATAGTTTTCCAGTATTAACAGCATAATAAAAACTAAATAATTGAATTTTAAACTATCTTGTCCATGTTTTACTTTATGCTTGAATGAAACATCAATAAAAATATAAAATTTTGCGCCAATTTTCGTAAGAAATACTTAGAATCATCTCAAAATTAGTTTTCATACAGGGAAAAAATAACCATAGCCTTGTGTTGTTACAAAGTAGAAATATCTTTCTTGTAGTATTCCAAACTATTTCTTGTATAGGAAATTATTTTAGTTTTAGTTGTTTTTTTTTCAAAACAACACGAAGAAATCTGTAAATTTTATAGACGTTTGTGTACGTTATTTGATGATATTTTTGACAGTGCGCTTCTCAGCAGCGCGGTCGGCGCCGGGCCGCTGCAAGTCGGGAGCGAGGACGCTCGGCGCGCTGCTCCGCGGAGGGAGAGGTTCTCCTCGAGTCCACGAACAACACTGCTGACAGATCATCCAGCATCACCTCTGATATGCAGTTGATTTGCCGGTGTTCAATTATTTACCTTTCAACACGAATCTACAAGAACAATTATAGTATATTAACAAATAATTTATAAAAATTGTAGTCCAAAAGAAAAAAAAATATTCTACGTGTGTGTTTACTTTGATTACAATGAACCACACAATTCGGTAGTGGAAATACGAAGTAGTTTACGAAGAACCAATCATCTGGAATTATCGTTTATGCGAGGTAAAATCTTCGTTGAAAAATAAATAGTTTCACTGTGATTTCTAGGAGTATAAACTTCAGTGCTCGCACTTAATGAAGAACATCTAGTTCGTACTATTCAAAGGACCGCCAATTAGTTAAACATAAAATATATTCAAAGTAAGAACACAATTCCTACTACAATTATGTAAATGAGTACAACCCAAATTTCAAATATGCTATAAAATATACATTTCCAGCACATACAAAGAAATCGTAGAAAAAAAAAAAAGACGCGCAGGGACGACAATCTTCGTGGCCGCTTCAAAACTTCCGTAATTTGGCAAAACCAGCGAGCAGTGGTCGTAAGCACGCAACACGAATTAACATTGTCCATTCGTCGCATGCTGGTGAACCTTCTACCGCGATGTCCTTCACGCAAGAGGAGTAGCGCGTGGTGTATTCTCAAGGTGTTCTGCGGTGTTAAGTTGGGCGAAACTCATTTACACATAAACATGTTTCAAAAAGGCGAGCTATGCATACAAGCAAAGCTCTGCTTTCGTGATTTCAAAACTGAAATCGCGTAAAAAGATTAATAAATCAACTTGGCGGGTGAGAGTATGCCTTACAATCAATTGCATAAAAGTCAGAGACATTTAAGTAAATTAATATAATATTTTGACTGTTTTGCTACCAAATTGACCATTAAAGTGTACAATGTTATGCAGTCACATATCAATAAATTTTTTACTTTGAATTTTGAGAGTGCTCATTTTAATTAGGGCCGCCTGTATAATAGACCTTGGCTGATACAGTAGGGTGCCCCTCATCGAGGAAACAATCGTAACTGCGGAACAGGCATGATGAACGCAATAATAAACGCCAAAACTTTGTTTTAAGGAAAAACTTTTGACCGTCTGGAGAGATGTACAGTATGAAGTTTACCCTACTCTCGCAAAAAAATCATTAAAAAAAAAAACTTGGGCCGCAGATTCAGCCCCCCTTCCCCCCATATTTTTACCTTTCCCTCCTCTGGGAATCCTACAGATTTGCACCCTTGGTACAAGTTACACACATAAACTTCATGTAATTGGTTGGATATAGTTCAAAATTTGACAGTTATCAGACGTAATTCCAATGATCTACGTATATTTCTGCCACTATCGTTCTGTCAGCAGTGTTCATTATGGTTTTCAGCGTTCGTAAATAACCCTTCACGTGTTGCTTAAGGCCCTGTCGCACTGTCAAACTTTCGCTTCCAACACCTTCCCACATGCTTTGTCAAACATTGTCGGAGAGTCATGACGTCACCGAAAATGTCACTAGCGCAGCCATGTTCGATTCACAAGATGGATGACTTGAGACTCAGTCAAATATTTTGCATATAAGACGGGTTCTAAAATATTGTTAGATGTTGGACTGAATCAGCCAATCAGAATCGTACCTAACGAAAACGGAAATGGCGTTCGTTTAAGTCTCAACAAATCTTTAAAATAGCGAAAAACATATGGATGATTAATAAAGAGGGCCTCTTGCAAGTAACAATTTGGGAGAATGAAACCCCACTAATGCCGCTTATTGAGAACCGTCAAAATTTGAGACAAGACACGTGACACAGCGTATACAACGCTGCACGAAATTTTTTCCAAATAGAACAGAAATATTCATATAAAAAAAGATATTTGTAAACTTAAATGAATACAACTGTATCACTACAAAACAGTATTCGCAGTAATACTGGGTTCAGATTCTTACCCGGGCATTTATGCTTTAAATTGTCCCAGCTCATCCAACGGTTATTTGTAAACCGTTCCCTGAACCGCTTTCCAGTGTTAACTGTGCACACAATAAGAATGATAATGTCAAATTGTTGAAAATTTGAAAATATTTACCATGGCTAAAAAAATTATGCTTCAACGAAACATCTATTAAAGTACAAAATAATGCTCCAATTTTCGTAAGAAATACTCAGTATTATCGTGAAGAACGTATTTCATACGTGCAAAAATAACCGTAGCCATGTGTCGCACACAGTTACAATATCCCAGTAACTCTGGCGCTAGCACAGCTGTCTCCTCGGAGCGAGCAGTTATTTTTTCTTTTTGTCTCGTCGTCTTGCATGCAAGCGGCGATGATGCAGGGGGGGGGGGGGGATGAGAGGGGTGATGATGCTCCCACGGTCGCCTCCAACTCTCTCTCACGTAGTCGCCGGCGAATCGCTTCACACCCGGCCGCGCGCGACCGCCATTTTGCACACTTTCGCGAGTAACATCGTTACACGGGCCCCGGCGCCTTCCAGCGCAGAGTTGTCGCCCTGGCAGCGTCGCAGCCGGGAGTCTGTACAACCGTTACATGTATGTGTGCGTGTGTGTGTGTATACACATTCATACACACGCACGTGTGTGTTTCTGTAAGTTTTCTTTTTTTTTCTTATTTTTAAAATAAAATAATGGTTACACTTAAATGATAGTACCTAAGGTAAAAGTCAACTTTTAGAACGCCAACCTTTACAAGCATAAATTTACGTGACGTTATTGCTTGAAGATACTGAACTTTTATACCATTTTATATACCATTTTATATCATTGTTTCAACACTTTGTCCTTAAGACAATTATTTAATGATTTTTTATAAAAACAAGTCTTAAATATTAATGTTATCAAATACATAAAACATACACATCAAGCTGGTACATAATACATGCTTACAGTAACACTTGTGCAAACCGGAATTAAATTTAGACTACTTAGAAACACAATTCCTGTTGCTTCTGTTTGTGAAGCATGTCGGGCTGTAATTGGGGGGGGGGGGAATACATTATTGCAGCCCACTAAGGATTACAATAATCCTTATAATATATTCTACAATATGTAGCGATTTTGCTGTAATTTTCTTATTCTGTCTTATATATATATACATACATACATACATACATACATACATACATACATACATACATACATACATACATACATACATACACTAGCTGCAATACCCGGCGTTTCCCGGGCTGAACACAGGGTTCAGTTAGTAATTGTCTTCTTAATTTACATGTCAAGTGTGAAAGTTAATTTATATCTTTCAGATCCCGACAGACGTTGTTCTGCCAGTTTATAGTTATTTACCTGGTCTGTATGTAATTTAGACTTTATAAAGCATTATAGAAAAAAGCTGAAAATAAGAGATTACTAATATTGAAAAGATTCCATTATCTAGCTAATGCTCGGCCTGCATTGCAATGCCTCATTCGGTTTTGTTTTGTAATATGTTTGAAGTAGTTCCACATACACAAATCATCTATCCATCTCTATATATATTTATCTCTATATACATCTATATATCTCTCTATCTCTATTTATCTCTTTATATCTACATATATACTTCCCACTATCTATATATCTTCTATATATGTCTCTATATAGCTCTAAACATCTATAGGTATATCTCTTTATCTAACCCATTTCATTCTCTATACCTCGCTCTATCTCAACTTATCTCTCCGTCTCTATCTCATTCTATCTATATATCACTCTATCTCTATCTCTATTTTATATTTAAATAAATTGTGTCATGCGTGCGCACTTATACAACAAAAAGAGACGAAGTGCCGCTATATAAAATGAAATAAACACATTTTTTGACACGATTCGTGCTCCAACTATTGAAAAATAGTTATACCATCTCAGTAACTTTCATGCGCATGCGCATAACAAATCACCAAAATTTCATCGCAATCGGATGAATGGTATAGGAACGCATACGGCACAAACAAACGAAAATTAAAGACATGACAAACGCATCAAACGATGGCGCGTTTAAAATTCAAGGCAACTCTATCTATTGACGAAGTTAAGAACAAAACTGTTATTAGCGCCTTATTTTGCTAGCCGCTGCGAGCTCCACTAAGCGGACTGGTCTCACCAAGGAGAAAAATATTAAATTGCCAGACCTTACTATGTGTATGATCGTGTGTCAGACATAGAGAAATGACACTCACTCACTATTTGTATGTCTATGACCTATGATTTTTTCTGTTATAAAATGAAATTATCACTTTTTCACTCCCTTCGGGGTGGAATTTCATATTAATATGGGGTCTATGTTTTAATCCAGGTTATAAGCTAGCTGTAGGCCAAATTTCATTCAAATACATTCAGTAGTTTTTACGTGAAAGAGTAACAAACATCTATCCATCCATACTTACAAACTTTTGCGTTTATAATATTAGTAGGATATATATATATATACTAGCTGCAGTACCCGGCTTTGCCCGGGCTGAACACCGGGTGATATATTGTCCGCGAGTTACAGCAAAATGGATAGCAATATGTCCAGTGTGTTGGACATTAAGAAATGACACATAATTACTGTTTGTGTATCTGTGACCTATGATTTTCTGTTTACACATGGCGATCGGTTGAAAGGTTTAGAAGTTGATGCGCTACAGCGCCATCTAGCGGCGAGTTACAAAAAAATGGATAGCATAAAAACCTTCTCCATGATAAAAAAAACACTTCGATGTGCCAACTTTAATGGCGATCGGTCAAACGGTGTAAGAGTTTATCGACGTCATACATGCCAACATCCAATTATATATATTCTTATATTTCGAAATTTTGGGGCTTTCACTTTTGCGGAAAGTGGATGTTCACGACCTCGAATGGTTTGGAACACTCCATCTCGAAAAAATATATATTTGAAATTCCTGAAATTGTCGAAATTTTGGGGCTTTGTTCCCAGAGGGGGGCGGGGGGTTCGAGGCCCCTGAATGGCTTGAAAACCCTTAAAGTCGAAAGAGAAAGATTTTTAAAAATTTTTAAACTTTCGAAATTTTGGTGCTTTAACCACCTGGGGGGGGGGGGGGGGGGTGGTTAATGTTGAGGACCCCGAATGGCTCAGAAACACTCCAAATCGAAAGAGATATAAAGGAATATAAGCATAGAAAAGAGAAAGAATGTAGTCATTTACTGTACTCATATCTACCATAATAACAATATTGACAAATAGAAAGCTTATTACCTACCTAAATAATTATCTAAATAAATTAATAAATAACTGTATGTTTAAGAATTTACGTACATACATAACATTAAACTTCAAACTATACACACCAAAAAAAAAACTAAGGATGTTTGTGAAACTATTTTTTATTTGTCATAATGTTTAAAACATTTGTAGGCTTTGTTTATAGTAAAACTGTGGTGGCTATATTCTGCTTATCCAAAGGAGTATAGAAATTAATAGAGATATCACTCCCTGTATACACCACAAGTCTTTGAATTAAGTAAAAAAAAAAAGTCCAAAATGAAAAAAAAGTATAAATAACAACTAATTTGACAAAAAAATTTATACAACTGGAATGACAATGTTAACATCCACCTGAAATTTAATAGAAGTAGGAAGGTAAGAATATATATAAGAAATTAAATGAAATTAAAACATACATAAATAAAATTATCTCACACTCAACCAAACATAATGTTTAATATGAAATAAAGGAAGATGGCAATTACACGTAACTATTCTAATTAATAAAAAAAATCAACTTTCCTGAAATAGTAAAATTCAAATTTTTCAACAATATATTACATAATTGATAAATATTTCTGGTCTTCGGTCTCAGCAGCCCTAAGACTCTTGACGCTCAGCAGATAAATTATAAACACTAAACCAAACTCCTTGCAAATAAGTAGGTACTGTAAAAAAAATAACAATATTGACAAATAGAAAATATTAGTAGGCCCTACCAACCTATGAATAAATTTCGAAGAAATTTATAAGTTTAAGAATTTATGTATATACGTAATATTAAACTTGAAACTATCCACACAATAAAAACCTAAGAATGTTAGTTAAACTATTTTTTTTATTTGTCATAATACCTAAAATACGTATGTTTCCAAAATGAAACAAAGTATAAATAATGACCAATTTGACAAAAAAAATTATACAACTCGAATGACATTGAAAACATACACGTGAAATTTAAAAGAATTATGAGTGCCCTAGGTAGGGAGGTAAAAAATATATAGAAGAAATTAAATTTTAAAAAATGGGTGCGTGTACTTAGGTACGCGCATGAGAAGTTATACTTCTTTGGCATCATTAAAAAATAGTTTTTAATTGCATGCAAAAATATTGCGTGGAGTCCCTCCGCGTGGAAGAAGTGAAACTTCGTAATGTGGAAATGAAAATAGCAAGGGGTAGAAATTGATTTTTAGTGAAATCATATTGTATAAAATCAAACTTAAAAAAATAAAGGAAATAAATTTGTAACGATTCATAGATTGATCTTCAGTGAGAGAGAGAGAGAGACCTATTGAATGTCTATAAAACTAACTTTTTTAAGAGAGCAGATCTTCAAGAAATAAATCATGAAATCATAAACGATAAAAGCTGTTCATTTAATTTACGGGTTCACCCCAAGGAGAAAATTGACGCGGCGGTACCTCGTGGACATAGAGAAATGACACACACTCACTATATAAATGTGTCTATGAAACATGATTTTTTTCTGCAATTTAAATTGTAATAATATAAAAACGGTATTGAAAATTGAAACAAATATGGCGACACTACAAACTGTCAAGATCTTTATTTTTTTCTTACTCTCTACTTAGTTCCTTACAATAGCAAAACGTAACGTAATGGCTTGAAAGCTATTGCTCGGCAGACATAGAGGAATGACACTAACAGTTTGTATATCTATGACACACATTAGATAAAATTAAGATATATTTTTTAACCCGTTTAAAATTTATTTTTTTTAGACAAAAGATAGCCTATGTCTATCCCCAGGATATAATCTATCTCCTTGCCAAATTTCATTACGATCCGTTCAGCCGTTCAGCCGGGAAAAGGTAACAAACAGACAGACAGAGTTACTTTCGCATTTATAATATTAGTAAGGATAAGGATAAGGATAAGGATAAGGATAAGGATATATATATATATATATATATAAATCCTAAAGGTAGGGGTCCGGACCCTGACCACGTGCCTGCTCTTCGTCGAACATGACTCGTCTCTTAAGGTTCGGTCTAAACGCCATGTTACTATATTTTTTTAATGTTTAACATCGTAGCTATCAATACACAGCATTTGGTAAGAGTGATTTCGTGAATGGAACGGGAGTCGTAGGAACGGAAATGTTTAGCCACGGAGCTGCCTTCTGGGGCAGATGGCGTGAACCAAAGTTCACAAAGACGAAAGGAAACTATAGTGTTTGACTGTGTAGTGAATGTTTACAAGATACTTATTCAGTATTTGAATAAAATTCGATGTGGAAAGTCAAGTCTAATAAACGGGGTTTAGAGATTGGCGTACACGATCTCAGGGATCTTCAAAATTATATTATATTTAATTTCTAGAAAGAAAATAATTCAAGTGTGTTAAATCCTTCCTCGTATATTATGTATGTGATTACGCTTTTTTCCTACGTAAAAATTATGAGTTGTTGTCAATTATAAGAATAAGTACTTCGGATATTTCATAAATTGACCGAAATCCCCAGACGTTTCTCAGCCATGCTCTATTTAGAACACCGTAGTTCTGCAGCTCTGAGCCTACAGAGCCAAGTTCAAATGTGGCATCTTTGTGTTATTGCTGATTATGTCTTAAAAATTCGTATTCTATCGAACCAGAGTACCATAACGCACTCATTTTTTTCTAAAGCGCTCAAAAATCCATAAATTTATTTGAACCCGATAAATGTAAGTCAAGTTACAATCCCCCTATATTTATGAAAATTAGTTCTTTATAAGTTCTTTAAGGCTAATTACAAGTACATGGAGGCTAATATTAAGCACAGTAGACTCTCTTGTAAATTTGTCTAATTATGACGGACTCGTTTGGTTCTGAGGTTCAGAATTTATGTTAACATCAATAAATTTGTAAGAGAATTTGTAATACTTATTTTTTTTTTTTTTGCATTTTTGCATTGAAATAAAAATTATTACCAGCATGTGGAGATAAGATGTTAAAGGGCAGAAATGATATAAATTCGTGTTTTTCGTTTCATTTAATAATAGACTTTAAAGACTAACGTTTGCTTTAATTGCTGAGAAATTATCCGTCCTTGCCACAGAGAAAACGTGTATGGATACAGTTGGTTCCGGCCTTCCCAACGAGGTCAGCGGTCAGCGCCAATGGCGACCGACTGAGGTCATTACAGGTTTCCTTTTTTACTACTTGCTTGCACGGTAACAGATAAACGTGACTTGATACACTGAGCCGTCAGTGTTTGCAGCTGCAGTCTTCCGATGATTGATTGCTGAAGAAATGATAAGGTTTGTGACTTAGTGATACCACTAATGGATAGTAATAATATATATTTGTTGTGTGCTTTCTCTCCAAATCATCTGTAAACTAATTTTATTAGGTGCACGTCTACACACAAATAAATACTGAAGTAAGCCTACCGGTATTGGAAAATTTGTTTTCCTAACGCACGTGTTTACCGCGACCTGCCTGGACACACACACGGTGACCAGAGCTTCATAAAAAACTAAGCGATTTGAAAACCGCTCAAGATATCCGAGTTGTCTGCACTGAATAATACGCTGAGAGCAGATGAGTTATTTTTTCCGTATTTCATTTTAACTTTATTTTTATAACAGTGAAAATGGCTACAACACGTGTTTTCAGAATAATATTTAGGCACGAAACTCCCGGTACAGATTCTTGTAAACCATTGAATTACCCCTTTAACTTCATTTCTCCGCCATTTAATGTTATGGTTACCGCTCAAATATGCATGACGAGAAGACTGACTAGACAGGCAGTGGCACGCGAGTGTTCGAAGTGGAACCAGTCACCAGTTATATACAATATACATTGCTGTTTGTGGGTCAAGACGGATTTTGGCTAAACGCCCCTGGCGTTCGGGGCTCGAAAAAACAGATATTCAGTAGAATGAATAGAAAAAACTGGCCTACTATCCAAAATAAATATTCACAACCCACTCGAATAATTCTGCTACGTATGGCTTGTATTTTAAATACAAGCTGATTCTGCATATTATGTCTTTCTTCTTGTTTAATGGACTCATAGTAGAAACGAAATATACTAACATATTCGGAGAGGCCCTTACTTCGCATCTACAATATGTGGTATAGAAACCGGTTCGATGGCTCAAGAGAGATAACATAGAAATTTGGAAAAGGAGGAATTCAGACTATATATCATTTCCAATTTAGTTTCGATAGAAATCAAAATTCATTGACCAAATGGTTAGACGAGTTTTCTAATTGCTGCCATCTCCGACACATGACTGTAACAATGATTTTGGATGACATGCAGCCTATGGCTCTTAAGTGTCTCAAATAAAGTTCGGTCAAATACACACCATGGTGGTTATTATTTAATTTTCTTGGCATTACTATTATTTGAGGGTTTTTCCTGTAAATTCATCACAATAGCGTTCTTGAATTTTAGGTTTCGTATTACATTTTCTTAACAGATCTTTATTAAATATTATTTAGTAGCGGTAAAACATGACGTGTTAATTATTACGATCGCTTGCGTGGATATTTACAGCTCGAAGATAATGTTTAGTAAATGTCTGGCGAGAAAACTTGTAACCCAACAATAAATGCAAAAGAGCTGATGAAATTAATTTATAGGAAAAATCCTTAAATGATAGTGATTACCAGAAATTGATCTAACCAACTCGGCGTGTGAGACCCAAACTTTGACATAAAACATCATTTACCAAGGAAATCCACCTAAATCAAAGATATCAATTATATCTATTAAATTTCAATCATATCTATAGATTAACTAATAGTTAGGGGATCAGACAAAATAATTGGAGGATTAATACGAGATCCTTTACAGAGACTAGTTACAGTACGTTATGCCGACAGATACAGAAGGACATGCTCGTTATTGACATGACACGGGATACGACATCAGCATGACAGCTCACAAAACAGACACGAACACTACAGCCACAGACCTCTAGCATGGTGCATGCATGGTCTCCCCGAACGGCCAACAGTGCTGCACCCCTGCGAGGCATGGACTCAATGAGCTGTATCGGGTTACTTACTCAGGCGTAAGTGCATTTCCCAGCTCTGCACGGGTTGTGGGAGGTGCTGGATGCAACCCAGATGTGCTCAATTGGATTTAGTCTGGCCACGGCAGACGCATGTGGTCCACATATCCAGCTATGTGTGGACGAGCATTATCTTCCATTAGACGGAAATATTCACCATTGGCACTAGCATAAGAAACGACACAAGTTCGGAGGATATCGTCTCTATATCTTCGAGCTGTCAATATGCCATATCGGATGATGTGAAGGTCATATGTATACAAAAAACTGATTCCTGCCCACACCATCAGTCCAAAGCCATCATACGGGACGCTTTATTTCACAAAAGTTAAGTTGTTTCGTTCTCCACGTTTCCTATGGATTCAACACGTCGATTACAGGTTCCACACTGAATCGGGACTCATCGGAGAATAGAACGGATCGACATTCGGCGTGCCCTCATCCACGATGTTCCTCCGCCCAGTTTCTCCGGGCTGTACGGTGCTCTCTTGTTAATGGGACACACGCCACGGGCCTTCGTACATAGAGGACACCTGCAGGAAGACGATTACGGACAGTTTGATATGACACCTGGGTCTTATTGCTGTTTGCAAGTCACGTTGCGTTCAACCCCCTGTTGCGACGGGCTGTCAATAAGAGTTAGTGGTTCTCCCTTAATGTTGTTGCTCATGGACGACCTTGGCCTTGCCTTCTGCGAACACTTCCTGTCGTTTGAAAAAAAGTCCATAGCCATTCCAATGACGTGTGCTATCTCACACTGTGTCGGCCCAACTTCATCGATTCCGGTAAATCACGTTGTTGCGGCAGTGACTTCTCCAACTGAATGCTATCGCTACACTCAGACGACTGGCACACACACCAACAACAACAACAACAACAACACACACACTTCCTCACCATCCTGTGACATCACCAGTGCAAAGGTTACGTAATGTCTACGAGAATAGAAGTTTTATTTTCCTGGAAGTAATAGTCGCTGCTTGTAGCTCATACTACTGCTGAAAACACATCTTATCTGATCCCCTAATTATTTTGACCAGTGTAGTTACGCAGAGATACATGTTTCAACATTTCACTTAATCTTTTACTCTCACTGCAATGATTGTTAAAAGACCAGTCACTTTGAAGCAGGAGAAGATAAAAAGGACAAAGAAAGATCCTGATTCGCTCCCGAGGAAGAACCCCACGCCTGATATCTGAAATCTTAGCAATGTATAGGTCTTTCCTTATGTCTATGTCCGCTGGCCATACGTTTTAAGGCCCCGATGCACGATTAGTCTATCTGTAGGGTTTTCCATGTGCGACGGTCATGTCTAGACGAGTGACTGAAGTAAATGCGCAGATTTGCGAAACCTCCGATATTCGGCCGGAGACCTCAGATCCCTCCGGTCAGCTGACAGTCGTTCAGGTGATTGCTAATGGCCAGTTGCACCCTTAGAGTTCAAGCGTGATCTATCGCCAGAAACCAGTTTGATCGTTGTTCTGTTGCACTATTGAGTTTTGAATGCTGAAAGAAGATCATCGGGAACTTCGATACAAACCGACACTGGTACATGAACAATGATATTGTATCGACACTGCGTGAGCAGACATGTCCGGAATTTTTATGGACTTTATGCAGGTTAATGTAATCAGACGTTAATATTAGAGCGTTCTTATTTTACAAAATCTCAGACCATTCATGGCAGGTATCAAAATTGTGACTTATTATAATGTTATAACAACCACTTATGACGTTAAAGACCCTATTTTAAGTGTTCGAAATGCTTGTTACTTTGTTTAGTGCTGTAATAAGACTTTTAATTTCGTTATAATTACTTTCTATATAAAATAGAGGCATTTTATACAAAATCCATTAATATTTCAAATTGCTTTGATTTATATTATATTTTAAACAACAGTTTTCGGTCGTTATTAACATTGAGTCAGCGGTCGCATGTGCTGCTGTCTTGTGTGAACAGTATTAATCATTGGCTAGCTGTGTTACAATCGATTGTAGCGACTCATTCCAGCCCACCAATAAAAATGCACCTAAAATTTATTCGACACAGCTGCTACCTATTGTGGCAGACTGTCAGTGTATGAGAGACGATGGTTTAGTCTAAGTATGTGTTGAAGCGATGTTTACAGGAATGATCCAAAGTTCATTGGATCGCGAATCGAAGAGAAGAATGGTGCAACTAGCCATTAGTCCCGTCAGTTGCTTGAAACATTTCGCGATGGCCGAATCGAAAAGGGAGAGCCTCCTTTCATTTATTAAAACGTTTACATTCCTTCCCGAGCTGTGGTATTAGGATAATGCTAACTAGCAGCAATGAGCTAAAAAAGACTGCCATGTACGATGTAATCGAAGGCAAATTAAAATTTACTGAACCACATGCTAATCGTAAATCGGCAATAAAAAACAAAAACAAATTAAACAACTTTCGCTCGTCTTTCAGGAGAACCTGACACAACTGAAGGGGGAAAAAACTGGAGAAACTGGACAAGAAACTAAACAGTTGCTACAAACGTTCAGTTCAGTTAATCGTTTGGTTTATTTTTACAATCGGTATAAAGCTAAAGTAACAAATATACTGGCGTGTATGGTCAATAGACCTGTCAAGATCGACGGATGCAAACAACAACACATTGTCAGAAATGTCAGTAAATTTACGAACATTTCAAGGAATGGTTCCTCGTAGTTTCAATAACTGCTTCTTCGTAGAGGTTACGCTGAGTTCCGACTTCCGGGTTCTTTGTTCCGTTTACAAACAGAAAAAAAAAAACATGGACGTAAAAGGCAGAAGAGTGTTTCTTTGTAGATGTGTAACACATTCTTACAAATGTTTTTACTCTCAAAGATGTTTAAGGTTGAGTTCGTGTTCAAATTTAGTAACCAAAGAATTCGTAAACTCAGAATGATATCCTTAAATTCACGCAGAACCCTGTGTTGTTCGTAAATTTATAATGATATTTTTTTAACATTCTAATTTTTAACGTAGGTTATTCATCAGGAATCTGAGCGATACCAGATTTTTTTTTTTTTTTTTTTACTGTTTCAACAAAGTGCTAACTGCGTCCGCCCCGAGATACGTTTTTGATATGTGGGTCAGGGGTATATTTGTGTTTGTGAGATGGGATGATAAGTGCGACGCAGTTTCTGGCACGGTAACACCTCTGAGAGCAAGGCTCTGGGACCCTATTCTAAACGCTGTCGGAATAATTCCTCTAGATGAATGGTCCGATAGTTCCATTCCGGTGGAGAGCTAAAAGCCTATTCTTGAAACTGCTATAGCGGGCATCGGAATCAACAGTGTGGGGTTAACGAAAAGTCTCTTTGGAAGTGTGGCAACGTTGCTTTTAGTGTTGATGTTACTGGTAGAAGGCTAATCACAATGAGGAAAGGAGAATTTCTTATGAAAAAATGTTAATTTTTTTCATTCCATTCACTTCTTTTTTCTAGTTTATGTACGTGGACGTTATGTGTATCAGTTGATAAGTCATAATTAAAAAATAATTGTAAAGTTACGCCCGAAAAATGGAAAATTCTATGATTTACATGAAAAATAATGATGTTTTAAAAACGGAAATATATTTTCCTGTAATTCTAATGTCATCTTTATTTATTGTTGAAAAAGTACTCCAAAAACATAAATATTTAAGAAAATGTTGACTGATTCGTAGATTTTTTAGTATTAAAAAAACTCTTATCTCTAAAAACAACATTTTTAGTCTACAGTTTCTGCTTAATTGGCTTCAACTCGTATCATACTTTTGAGTATACTATAAAGTGAAATAATTTTTGTGCAGTGTTTATTGGTTCAAAATAGTTAGTTATGAATATGTAATTTGAGATATTTATAATCACTTAAGTCACTATAAATGATAATTTTATGGACAATTTCTTGGCAATTATTTTGGGAGAAAATTGGTAATTGTTTTGAGTAGCGGCGTCTGGGGAACAATCAATGTAATTATTAAATAAATTTCTTTGAGCAATCATATTTTCTATCATATTGAGCATAATGCATACATAAATGGACTTATTTGGAATACATTTCAATCCCGCAATACGTAAACAGTTTTACGAATAAATTTTCATGGCCTATATAAGCCTACCACTATAATTATGATAAAATCAAAACATAACACTTTTTCCATTGTTTTTTTTTTTTGAAAAACGAATTACGTTATACGGAACCACGCAATAGTACTGCGAAAATTTCTATATTTATCATGTAAAGTAGGTAAAATGTAACGTAAAGAAATAATGCAAATATACTTTGGTTAATATTTAAGAAACTTTTGAATGGAAATCGCAGATTCAAATGCAATATTCTTTAACTTTAAAATGTTGTTCATTTACATAGCTATTTCTCACAAACATACGAATTTCAAAGGTTGGAATGACACGAAAGTTGCAATTTTTAAATACAGTGAATTGGACATATTTCAAAACCCATCGCATATAAGCTTATATAAATAATGTATTTTCCTCTTTAGGATTAAATTAAACTTCAATTAAATATAACCTACGACTCGGTGATAGGCCTACCTTCAGTATCACCACGCATATTTTTATGTGAATATACATCACATACTATAAGTGAATAATTTATTGCTGCTTTTAAATGTAGCTAACCTAATGTAACTTAAGCGTCTACACCACTATATAAAATTTAAATATACCTAACCCAACTTAACCAACCATCCACACGAATTTAAAGTATTTCAGAACCACAATGGAGCCTCAATTTGCAACAAATCGAAGTTCCGAAAAACAAAAACAAAAAAACTCTCAAATCTCTAGTATGATTGCTATTCCGCCAGCAAAGGAAATGGCGGAATAATTCCGGTAGTTTGTAACGTCATTTCAATGCATGATTCCGCTAGCGAGTGTTCAAGAATAAGGTTTAGCAAATCTCTGTCGCGGATTTAAGTCATTCCTCTAGAGGAATTCTTCCGACAGCGTCAAGGATAGGGCTCCTGAATTGGCGCGTACGCAGTCTTCTCGTCGTGCATAGGGCAAACGTGAGATTTGAGCGGTAACCATAACATACCATAATATGGCGTAGAAATGAGATAAAGATGTAATGCAAGTCCCACCGAGTGCTGTACCGGATATTCCACGCCTAAAAACTATTATGAAAACAAAGGTTTTTGCAATTTTCACTCGTCTAAAAATACAGTTTAAAATTTAAAATTCTGAAACAACCTCAGGGTATTCTTAACTGCTTTTCGTGAACAAACACAGTTTTCAAATCACACGGTTTTTTCTTGGAGCACTGCACAACGTGTAGAGTGCCCAGGTTGGCCACGGTTTTTTTTTTAAGCGCTCAGTTTGCGCATGCGTTATACATCAGTCTCTGTTTGAGATATGCATCACACACGGAGGACGGAGGGTGTGGGGCAGCGGCGGTGTCGGGCTTGTTTGCTCGGGTGACACGAAGCACGCGCGGGGGTAGGGGGAGGGGGAGGGACAGATGGCAGACCCGCGGGCCGGGACACGCGAGGGAAACACGCTCCAGACGGCGCGAGGCGTCTCGGGTGTCGGCAGTCGCGGCCGGTGTTGCTGCCGTGCAAACACTCAGCTCTCGGCGTGCGGCGGTTGGCAGGAGCAGAGTCTTCAAATTGGAACGGAATTCGTTGAACGGAAATGTGTCACAAAGATGGCGGACCCACGTGTAGCAACATAAACCCGTATATAGTCACTTTCGTAAACATTAGGGCATATACTAAACTGATTTGTGTGCCAAATGAAACCTTATGATAGTGAAACTACCCTGGAATATGTTTGGTAAACTAAAATAGTCATAGTAAAAGTAATAACAAGGTTTAAAACACCTAAGAAACTGGCATCGCAATGATTGTAATACATATTCTCCTTATAAATTCCCAATAGGCTTAGTAGCACTGTGGTGTTCAAAGTCCGTCCCTGGAAAAATAAATTTAATACTTTTTAAAAACAATATAATATAAAAATAATGCTAAATCAGCTCAATAAGGTAAATTTTTGTTTGTAGGAAGTTTTTACAGACTGGTTTCAGTCGTTTGAACAAAAACAAATATACATATACTTAATGTTATACCATAAGTTTTTAAATGTTTTAATAATTCCAGTGAAGTATAACTTCTATCGTGGGCGGAAACTTTAAAGTATAAACTGTTTAGTGAATTTAAACAATAATAGAAGTATATTAATAAAATTTCTTGTCGGAAATCAGGTCGAAAGCATGGGTTTTATCGGAGCCGTTTATAATAGTTTAAAATTTCCTGTTGTTTCGTGCTGCTAATTGCAATTTGCGTTTGACAGTCGCAAAAAAAAGTTTACGATTTAGGCAGCGAATTCTAGCGGCGGGCGCGTAAAGTATGTTTGTTTTCCGCATACAGAAAATTTGGTATTTGGAAAGAGACTATTTTCCTTATCAATTTATTTATTACGCTCGACATTATTTTAAAGAATTCTACTTAAATTGTGTGTCCTTTTTTCGTATTATAAGTGTATTTGAAACATGAAAACACATTAATTTGCTCTTACCCGAGATTAGGTGTTGCATGTCTCTGGTGAGTACCTACTAAAAGATTCACGCAATTGTTTTTTTATTTAACGTATGTTGAACATAATGCCATTTATGTTTTATCACCGGTTGTCACAGTCAATTTAAAAAAAACCTTTAGGGATAAAAAACAAATATTAATATATAAAATAACGGAAATCAAGAAAGTGTTAGCTGACGTCAAATGTTACAAGCTTAGACAACACAGATAATCCACGGAAGGAATTTAGTCAGATAAAAAACGACGTCTCGGATGAACACAGCAGGCTGACAACGACGGGACAGTTGCAACCAAAAGAGTAAATACAGAAGAAGAGAGAAGAAAAAAACCACCAGATGAAAAGTGACAGACAAACCCAGTGATAAAATGAAACAGATAATCTGGGTGATAACAACGACGCAAGCAGGACAAACACATTAGGCGTTCTATGACAAAAACAGTAGCAAGAATCATTCAAAGATCACAATGTTGTTGTTGTTATTATTATTCCGCCAGGTTGCGTGCTTAGAAAATCGCAGCGCCAGGGAGATAATCATGTTGGGAAGAAAGCTCACGATTCATCGGTCCCTCACGATCAGTCCCGAAAAAAATCCGCAGTTCGCCGCTCGCTCAATCAATTTCGCGTTGCCGACCCAACATAATCCACATTTCGTTTAGTTACGATGTAGAATGTTTACAAGCATTGTTGATAGAACAACTGCAGTTTTGAAAACTGTCAAATTTTAGAACAGTATTTAAGAATACTATGTCTTTTTTAGACAAGTGAAAAATTGCTAAAACGCGTTTTTTTTCCACAATAATTTTTTAGGCATGAAACACTCAAAACAGATTTTTGAAACTGAAAACATTGAAAAGGACTTGAATTACGCGTTTATCTTCATTTCTCCGTCATAAAAATCTGTCCTATGACAGAAGACTACGCGCCAGTCCAGAGCCTTGCGCTTAGAGGCGATACCGTGCTAGAAGCACCAGCGAGCGTCGCACTTATCATTCCACCTTACTGACAATTACATGGGGATAAGAAAAAAGATGTTTCCAACGAATACATCACATTTTTCAGAAAATATATTAAATTTATAAGGATGCATAAGTTTATAATTTCCATTGCGTGTTTGGAAACTTTTTTTTTGCGCTCAGATTACTTCTGTAAACAAGGTAAGCGTGCTCCTACACTCCGCGGTGGTTATAGCACGTAGCTCGACTCGGATCGCAGACCGCCGAGAGTTGTGGCGTCTCACCACGTCGCGTCGGCGTGACACACGAGGTGGACGGGCGGGCGGGGGTTGAGGTATTAGAGGGGAGGGCGCGGCATTAGTGTCTGCGGCACACGGCGCGCGACACACGGGCCTGCCGCGCGGTGTAAACACCGGGGGCGGCGAGGGGGCACACAGGAAGTGGCGTGACCACACGTCGGGATACAGCGAGCGAGGAAAAAAAAAAAAAAAAAAAGCAACGTGAAAAAAAGTCCTTCCTCGAGACGAGGGACAAAAAAAACTTCCCGTGTCGTCGAAGACGTGACCGGTGCATTCCTTGAAGTAGGATTCCCAGGTTTTTTTTAAGTAACAAAGAACATGGAACGTGCGTACTAAGATTTGATCGCCATGTTTCCGAACCTACTGATTCGCAACTAGACATAGTACGGTCGTGTGCGTGGGAGAGAAATAAATATAGTTTATTTTTGTTACGGACGCATGGCGAAACAACCAACTAGAGCAGAGTAATGCACAAATTTATTTTTAGTATTGTTTATATTATCTATCATAATATGGTAGATAAATAATATAGACAATATTTCTTGACAAAATATTATGGTAGCAAGAAATCGTCGATATTATTTTTATCATGTAATTCCTGCCTTATATATATATATATATATATATATATATATATATAGAGAGAGAGAGAGAGATAGAGAGAGAGAGAGAGAGAGCCAATAATTAGAGAAACGTAATAGGCAAAAAATGTAACTAAAAAAACAACAAAGAATGTCATGAGGGTAGAATTGTTCATTGGCTGCCGCCCAGATGTCGCAAAATGATTACCAGAAAGTTAAATTGCAAATACCTGTCGGATAAATCGCGAAATTCCAATTGCTAAAATCAATACTTTAAGTGAGAATTCAATTTTGAACCGATTTCGCACAGTAGTGTGATTAGCCTGATATGCACTTGCTTATGTTATTCAAATTTTGAACCCAGCTTAAGGGTCCGCCTAGTAAAGGGTGTATCTGTGCTAGTGAGGCGGGATGATAAGTGCGACACTCAATGGTGCTTCAAGAGTGGTATCGCCTCTAAGCTCAAGGCTCTAGACTATAGCTCAGTCTTCTCGTCATGCTTAGGGCAACTGTTTAATTTGAGAAAAAAACATTTAGATGGCAGAGAAATAAAGGCCTTTGGCAGCTTTTAAGAATCTATACCTGGCGTTTCATGTCTAAAAATGTTTTCTGAAAACACGCGTTTTAGGCATTTTGACTCTCCTAACAAAACAGTTTAGAAAAGAAATACAGAAACAGAACTATTCATCCGCCCTAAGAGTATTCCTAACAGGTTTTCGTAAACAGACACAAGTCGGACATCTGGATCGCACGGTTTCATCTGAGGCCTTGCACATGCCACGAGCGCGTGGGCAGGCGAGGGTCTGAAGGCTGACTGCACGATGCTGCCACCGCAACACGGCATGAACAGTGTCGCACAAGCGGAACAACTTAGCATCTTAATTGAGGTCATCCACATCGAGATGGTGAACTTAAATAAAAAAAAATGACGGATGTTGACGATCGACATTGGAAGTCGTCCTGGTTGGAGGGCCAGTTCGCTATGGCGATGTGAACAACAAAATATTATTAACACTAATCACCCACTATTATTTAAGAGTTTTCGCCTGTAAATTTTATTTTTATTGAACCATGGAAAATTTACACATTATTATAATTTATTAACCTGTTACACTAGGAAAAAAGTGCGTGAACATTTTAAGTCTTGTATGTCCAAACACGGTATGAAATATTTCAAGTTTATCACTTCAACATAATGCATAAAAATCCGAAATTTCCTTGAATAACATAGACTGTTAATAACTTTACTTAAACGGAAAAGAAAACCAAGCGATTTTAAACAGACCAAAAACCAAACAATATTGTTATGAGTGGGAAAACAGGTCCAGAAAATAATATAATAAAATAATATAATAAAATAATATAATAAAATAATTCATTTTAGTTATATTTACTAACTAATATTAATCTATTAATTAAATTACAACAATTTAAATGTCTGCCTACAAATTAACCACTATTTACCGTCCCACTGTAGCTTAGCTTTAAGTGTCTCTTACCGCGCACCGCTGTCCCAACACACTGCCTCGCACCACTCACTCGTCCGCCGCACACACAACAGCGTCCCACACGTTTGATCCCCGGCACACGAAGCCCGTCGCTCGCCATCCGCTATCGCTCACCAAGAGATAACTCATCCTCTTCACTTCACTGCCCTTACACCTCTCAGCCTCGCTCTAGACAGGTCTCGTAGCGCTTGGAAGCGTCACTTCATTAGAACACCCGACTACGCACTGGCAGCTCTGAGAATAATGGCGTCCTAGCAGACGGGACGCTGGGAATGCGGCCACCGCTGCTGATCGGATGAGCGTGTAGCGGTAATGGAGGGACGAGCGCTGCCTGCACCGCACCACTCCCGCAGGCAGACGCGTGAGATGGCTCGCTGGCCTCGACGCTAGTGTACTTGTATCAGTGTGTTCCTAAATGCAGTGTTTGAAAACATAGCAGGCCTAAATAAACGGATTTATCAACGAAGAATGCCTCTCAAATAAACGAAGCGCTCTTTGTAGTTACAGATAATTACATATTCGTAGAAACAACTCCACAATATAACTACCCCTGTTGTACGTCTGTTGTATACAAGGTAAACAGGCACGTGTAAGGAATAACAATGTTTATACAGTATGCCGAACAAATGTTTTGAAGGTTTTTTCACTGTTCCAGGATAATTTTTGCGAGTTTATGTTCAAAGCAAGTAAAACAAAGATTGAAATCATTATTTTAGACATAGTCTTCGCCATTGCTATTTTTCAATGTATGTCAGATCGAAATTCTGAAGAACGGACAAAGAAAGATGAATACACAAACAGACAGAAACACAACCCAAAATCAGATGATGTAAAATGTTAAATTAAAATACATATTTTACTTTGATAGCTGACATTTCCATAAGTTAATTACTAAAAAAATATCCCTCAATATCGGCGTTATTTTCACAGGCCCAAAACAAAATAGTTGCACCTGCACTACGAACACACCGATGTTGTGTCTCTTTTTGGGAAGCCACAACCACATAGCACGAATGCAAACTACTGATGTGGCGTCACTTAGATTTAATAAGTAGATACTTATAGTATCAAGTTCTCGTAAGAGTCCGGTGTTTAGAAAAAAATTATATACCTACTATTACGCACTGCCCATAACTAAAAACCTGAAAAATTTGCGGATTCATTTCGCGATAAGCTAGAATTTAAATACGTATCGAATCACAAGCATCCCAGTTAACAGGTGGCACGAGTCAGTAGCCAATGAGAAGATATAATTTGCCCGAGTGCATAGAGGAACACGGAGTCTCTAGCCTATAGGTAATAGAAATCGCGAATTTTTACGGTCTCTACCCAAAAATAAAAGCATTTCTTTGTTTGCAATGTTGATAGCTTTCTTCTCATATACTGTAAATATAAAATAATCAAACAATGAAATGTTTTCGCATGACCTGTTCTAAGCGGGATGAGTACGTGCTCCACATAACGGCATACTTTAGTAACGTGATCATCAGTACATAACCGCAATGGGAAGATACACGTGAACGAACCTGTATGTCTTCGTTATTATTCAGAAGTATTCCGGAATTTGATGACGTCGCATCGGTGGCCATCGCATTTTGTGAGCGCGGTTATTTTTTTTCGTGCCTGGACTGCTTTACACGAGCTTCAACACCCGTGGGAAAGTTTAATGTGTGAGTACCGAAATAAAAAAAATAAATAAATAAGTATGTAGGATGGAAAGTTACGCAAGGCAATTTCGAGAGCCCATAAGCTATGCACAGCCGAGGTTGCGGCTGTGAATGGCCATGCGAATTCTGCTCCGGAACACCAGGCTCCAGTTGTGAACTGCCCTTGAAGATGAGTGAACGTCATGGCCATCCAGGCCAGCAGTTTCCCGCAGTGTGTCGGGGAGTGACCCGGGACTCGAACCCGGGCGCTGGGCGCTGCAGTACGCGAGTCGCCCGCTCCCCGGGAGACACGGCGTGAGACGGGGTCTTGTGTTCGCGGGGCGAGACGCGCTGCAATGGCATTTTCTTATTGTGATTGAAACACACAAATATTCATGTAAAATTACATATATTTGTACATTTACATGAAAACTACTATATAGCTGTTTTTTTGTTTTTTTATAATAACACAGTATTTGAAGTAATACTGGGTTTGTATTCTTACCCGGGAATTTATGCTCTGTGTTGTCCCAGTACCTCCAATTGTTAAAGTGATTTGTAAACAGTTCCCTTAATATCTTTCCAGTTTTTAACTGCGCACAATACTAAGCATTAAAAACAAAATAAAGTCCAATAATGATTTAATTTGCGATTATCTTTTCCATGGTTTGGAAAACTTTTGTTTGAATGAAATATCAATTAAAATATAAAATAATGCGCCAAATTACGTAAGAAATAGCCTACACAATATAATCTCGGAAAACGAATTTCATATATGCAAAAATAACCACAGCATTGTGTTGTACAAAGTTACAATATCTTTCTTGTAGTAGGCTACTACAAACTATTTCTTGGCAACTGATTTTCAAAGAAATATATTATAAAAGTAAAGTTTTTGTTTATGGTCGACCTTTTCGTGGTTTGCTCAATATTTCTGTTTCATCACTTTATAAAAATTAGAACTAGGTATTAAAAACACACGCAAAAAAAATGCATTAGGACACTCCGCTTTCAGTTATTTTTTCTTTCTTTGGTATTCAAACCTACAGTTGATTTGCTTGTTTGTTCTAACCACGTCGAAGGCGAAGAGTTCACACTGAAGTAACCATCATCAGTGAACTTCAGTAGGCAATGGCCGCGAAAACTTGCTATTTTTATTAAAACTTACAGCTCCTTTTTAAAAATAATCAATTTGTTGCTGTACTGTATAGATAGAGAAAAGCATTACTTTGTCTTTTAAATATCTTAGAAATAATCGTTCCCAAGTTGGAACTTAGTCACTTGCAGGCTAACTTGCGCAAGGGACAGTAATTGAAATAATATTTTTGATTTGAAAAAAATTAATAAGTGTTTAAAAAAACTTCCATCAGCATTTTGTAGCCATCATTTAATTGCAATGCAAAGTAAATAAAGAAAATGTTGCTGTAATGTTTTAACTGTTTCCGAAACATCTCCCTTAATTCACTCACGTAACCGTCCTTTTACCTATATATATATATATATATAATATTTATATTTGTGTGTGTTTGTGTATGTGTGTAGGCGTGTGTGTGTATGTGTGTGCGCGCGCGCGCTTCCATTCCTCTTGACGGACGAAAAACAAATAAAAATAACGCGCTGGCAGAATATTTGTGGTTAAACACGCGAGCGTTGCCATGGTTCCGTGTAGACGTCATCAAACTCCGTTATCTTCACTATTCTCGGTTTAAACGGAATATGTATCGCACAGTAATAATAATTTATTTGCAAAACTCGTTACCTGTTCTCGCATGTCCGCCATCGTCGCATTTTCGGAGAGAATTCGTAACCAGCCCTCGGCCTTGAACTGGTTTACGATAACCTGATGCAATAGTTGCTCCTGTGATCGCGAACCCACCACTTACACACCGGCGGGTCAGGCTGCGAGTGCGTCGTCGCTGGAACTTTCCCCTCCCAAAAGCCAGGTTCCAATCTGGCAACCTTGCGACCGCCTTCTCCCGTTATTACAGCCTTCAACTGTTTGCACTGCGAGTGCGTTCGTGCGTGGCGGCGCTGCCGAGTGGCACGCTTTGGCGTGGCGCAAGCGCGGGACAAATCCAGGGACACTGTTTAATAATAACTGCAAGTGTTCGAAAACATAAAGCCTGCTTAAGAAAAGAAAAAAGAGGGGAAACTTATAATTTGTTTTAACAACATAATTACAATAAAGCTAACCGGTACGTCCGATAGTCAAATGTGCCAGAGTTGTTAGAGTAATAACCTACCCAAAATGGAATGCTTCTGTTTTTACGCTTAAAAAAAAAAAAACACTTTTGTGGCCACTAAAAAAATATTTTGTTAATATAGACCACACCAAATACTTTGCGGTGACTTTTCCAAACTTTACATGGTTCATAGAGTCTACAAATTATTAAGTTTTCACTACAAAATATTTGACGGAGTCTATATTCACAATACTGTTAATTTTTCTAAATGTACTAAAGACTTGCGAACATCAACTTCGTAGCAAAGCTTTAAAATCACCGAATTAAACTAAACTAGGCTTCCAGCTTGAATCTGTAATAGGTTACATGTAGGTATATGAACTCTCTGCTTCCATCGCCACTACCAAGGTTACGGCTAAGAGAATAAGGGCTATAGTATTCTCATACCTAATCTTCCGGCACTAAACCATGATTCTCGTGGGACACATGCAAACGGACATTTTGCGCACTTATGCCAGCATTATGAGCAAGGCATTTTAACTTGAGTGATAATTTAATAGGAAGGTGGAGGTGTAAATATATTGTACTGAATTTCATAAAAAAGGAGAATTTAATTACTTTATGCAAGATAAGGAGACATATTTTATTATGTAATTACAAAAACCTGAATACACTAAGACAGATAATTGCTATGCACACTGAACGTGCCATTCTAGTAATATCTTTGGCGGTGTGTATTTTTGATTTTATCCATGCTATAAAGCGTGTAAAAAGAAAAGCGTCATTAAAAACGAAAAAAAAAAGTTTGTTCTTTCGAACATTGAATAAGAAGGTTCCAGAACAGAGCTAGAATGCTGTTTTAAATGAGCGTGTTCGTCGTGAATTTGTCTTGAGACTCATAAATATATAAGAGAGACCATACAAATTTGGATATTTGTCTTGTAATTAAATTTAGACAGTTTAATATTTAAATACAGTAAGTTTGGATAACATCAAAGTTCAAGATATGTATGGGATGATTTATAGAGTAGAGTACCCATGGTGTTTTATGTTCGTAATGAACACAGAACTTATCCAACCACGAAACTTCAGTATTGAGATTTCGAAACACAAACTGTGAAATTCGTTGTCAGTTCATTTGAGCATTATCATGTTTTAGGTCGAGTTGAACGAGACTTTTGTGCTGCAAGAGTTATGTGTCGCCGATAGTAGTGTAGAATAGTTCCTCCGAGCGCTGGCTTCTGGATGTGGATCGATGATTGTTTACATTGTTTCTCCGAGCACAGATTATCGTCAGGTATCGGGGTCCGCCATAGTGAATTGTGACGTTACGGCGACCATTTTGCATGACCTTTGACTTGACCCCGGCGACCATCACGGATCCGCCATTTTGTTTTTTATAACTTTGCACCATTTTGTTTTATAGAAATTTCAGCCATTTTGTTTTATAGAACATTCCGCCATAAAGGAATCTAATGCCCCACTCCCTAATGTTGCAACTTTCGCTACGGCCACCATCTTGAAAATCAGTGATTATTATGCTACAATATCGGATTTTTTTCATTTATAAAATTAATCAAATTTTAATAAAATATTATTTAATAAACACCGTTGCACATTTCGTTACGACCGCCATTTTGGATTCTAGAAACGTTGCACATTTCGTTACGCCCGCCATCTTGTATAAATATAACGCATATTTGCGTATTTAGTTACGAACACAATAATGTAATCCAGAATGTTTTAACATTCGTTACGCCCGCCATCTTGAAAAACCGTGTTATTTATGCTAGAAAATCAGGAAAAATTTTAAAAATTATAAAAGAATTATAAAATTTAAATAAAAACACTCAGCCAACTTGGATTAGATGTCACAGTCGTCATCTTGAAAATCCTTAATTATTATCAGATTTTAATGGGAAAATAATTAAAATTTATAAAAAAATTATTAATCAAATTTTAACAATTATTATTTTAAAAAATACACTTATGTCATGGATTACTCTGTTCAAACCCGGTGAGAGTAAAAATAAAAAAGCGATGGAATATTTACTCCACGGAAGCCACCGGCAGACAGACTTCACACCAATAATGTATATATATATATTACAGACTATCATGTCCGCCATCTTGTTTTCATATGTTGTAGGTCACCATCTTGTTTTCAAAGTTGTTTTCATCTAAAGTACACTGCCGCCATAACAGTTTAATTTTTACCAACTAGAATTCAGTAATTATTAATTATAACTATGGCGCCCCACAATCTTGAAATTTGGATACCATCTAGGAAATTTGTAATTATTTAGCTATAAATTCGGATATATTCCAAAATTCATCATAAAATCACTCATTAACTGATTGAATCGATGGATTCCTGTCCTTGGAACGATATTTAATCGAAGCAAACAATTTGAATTTAAAAAATACTTATTTAATAATTAATGTTTAAAAACCTAAAATCAGCTTAGTTTCCTAGCCAACCAGCCTTTAGTAAGCCGATATGTCCGCCATATTGTAAATCTCTAATAATTAACATATAAATTCGAGAAAAATTCCAAATTTCATCAAAAATTCACTTACCAAAATAAAGATTGATGCGATAGCTTTCCATCTTTGGTTTGATTCCCGACCAGTGATGAGGATAACTAAAGCTTAAAATAACATTTTTAGTTCCGTTTCCCGTGTAGTTTATTAATCATTCACTCTACGAAAAACAACTCTGGACAATATATCTGTCCGACGAAATAAATACATTTTCGCGCTGCCTATAATGGAAGTCTATTTTTTTCGATGCATGGAATACCTTCCAACCAGTTCATGTACAATGCTATACGTACAGGACAAGCATCTTCGGACCACGAGACCAGGTCATATACAATGTCAGATGTATATACCAGATGTATCCGAACCACAAAACCTTCTTCTTTATATTAGCTAGCGAACTAAAGGCTCTAATAATAGTTTAATTTAGAACTTAGTCAATATATGGCGTTGCTTTGAATTTGGATCTCGTTTGGTGCGTCCGTCACGTCTTTCCTAGGGGTTACCTGCCTTCCCACATAATGAAGCTGAAGATTAGCGTCCCGGTTTTGCTGATGCATAGCCTCGATGCACCAAGATTGTGCAATCAGTGGAACTTAAATTCAAATTTTCCCGTTTTCAAGTGTTCTACAGACTTGAAACTCAATAGTGTTGTTCCTTATATTATATGTTTAGCCCGGGCAATGCCGAGTACTTAATCTAGTTATACATAAATATAACTTTTTACTCACCTGTATGACAGCTAGCATTATGTTCATTGGCCACAAGCACTCCTAATTTGATATTTACAGCTGCCATATGAGCATGGAAAAGCATAAAATAACGTGTGAAATTTTTCACTAAACCAATTTAAGGTAAAACCAATTAAGATACGTCAAAAAAATGATCGGAAAAATTTAAATATCTTCGACGTGGGTAGAACTGCTGATTTTGGCTATCCATTAAATGTGTAAAATCATCGAATAATTACGCGAGAGAAGCGCACAATTTTCACTTGAGCTAAACATGTGGCCCTATTTGAGGTAAAACCGATAGAGATACGACAAAAAACAAGGAGCCGAAGTTTTAAATTTTGCTAAAAGCGATACGATGGTGTAATCAGTTTTTTCATAGGTTTTTCTATTGGCCACTGTGGACCTTGGAAGAAAGGTCTGCACCAACCTAGAAGATGTGTCACCATTTTTCTTTTTTTCTTTTGGGTGTTAATAATTAAAAATTTTAACTTTATGGAATTGTCCCGTTAGTAACGGGCCGAATTTTAAAGTCTTTAGCTCCGAGTCAGTGAGTCGCACACATAGGGCTGTATATATTATTATATTCATCTGTCAAAAATAATGATTTTGGGATGAGAAAATGTTAATTCTTTTTAAATTGTTTAAAATAATACCTATGCATGTAACTGTTGCATTATTTAAACTTTCGTATCAGAGCAATTGGCATTAGCTCCAAAGATGCTCATCAACATTTAATAGTTTGGTCAATGGCAGATATCTGATAAGAGTCAGTGGAATCGTTTGTGTCAATAATCGCGGCTGGCTGTTTTTATCTTCTGGCCCTATGAGTCAAGGAAATGAGTGATATGTGGTAACGTGTCAAGGACGGCGAGAAGTCCGTGTGATAAAATAAAAAGTATAAATATCACAATATGCAACGAACGGTTCCTCCTACAATCAACTTATATCGTCATTTATTCCTCTTTTTAAAAACAGTCCAGTGGAAGGGGGGGGGGGGGGGAGAGAATCTCTTTCGGTTCACTTTGACTTGTCCACAAATAACCGTAAGCGTTTGTGCAGTTGGTTAAGTTAAGCTTATCTACTTTCTCAAAAGGACTTCTTCCATTTCTTCGTATTTTACAAACAGTTCTTTCGTATTAATTGTCTTAGATTATGTATTTATTTAAATCTAAGGTTTTACTGGAGCCTTTGTATTTTTATTATAATATGTATGTTTTCATATACAGATATAAACGGAATGATAAAGCCCGTATGCCACGATGGAAGTTTTCGTACAAGCACCGTTAAAAGCTCAACATAATTGCTAATCGAACCTGTATGCAACAAGATACAGCTTCTGAAATATTATACAAATAAATGCATGAAATCAGAAAAAAAGGGGGGGGGGGGGGGGGTTAAAAAAATTCCAACTGTACTTTTACATCTACAATGACTTACTTTCAAAGCTATGCACTCGATTCCGAAGCACTCGTATTTTCAATCAGAAGCGGTAGCTGTTATTTAATGTTAATAATGTTTATCAACAACCTTTAGGTAACAAGATATATACATACAATACTAGCGGATCCGACAGACGTTGACCTGCCCGAACGTACTTTTCGAGAGATTGGTGGTAAGTATTTCTACGCTGTGGTTCCACTGAACTATATGCAGGGACGCAACAACAAGGGGGGGGGGGGGGAAGGGTTTTTTGCCCCCCCCCCCCCCTTCTGAAACATTGAAGTTGTGGCAAACGGTGGCAAAGAAAGTGCTGTGTAATCAATTTTTAGATAATAAAACTGCTTAAATAGCACCATTTTCCACCTTGAAATACAAATTTTCCCGGGGAAAGACCACCGGACCCCCCCTCTTCAACAGGGGGGATCGATGATTCTTTATAAAAAGGTATATTGCCTCCCCTTTGGAAATTTAGTTGTTGCAACTCTGACTATATGTACACCAATGATGGACTGCGAGTAGCAGAGGAATACGACGCCTTATCAATAACACTTGAAGCAATTTTGGACGGTTTTTATTTTGACTAAATAATAGCAAACAAAGGAAACAACTCAAATCATTTCCATGACAGTCATATTTTTACTAATGTAAAAAATAAAGTATTGAAATAAACGTTGATTACTAGGTACTACTAAAAGAAATAAAGTATATTTTGTTTTTATCTTAATGCGAGTTGATTAACAATGTTTTCCGTCAGTCCCTGGGGTGTATAAATGAACAAACTTGATGGTTTGCCAACGCGAGCACACGCAACATACAAGACTCCATCGAGAGCGAAATGTCGTACATCGTCGTAACACAACTGTTGATGTCTCCTCTAGTGTTTTCGTCAACGTTGCCAACGGGATCTACGTCACCATAGTTGACGCTGACGCCAGGGTTCCCGTAGAAGATGGTACAACTTTCATCGAGTTCGACGTTAAAGACGGTAAAGATGCCATCAGGTTTACAAGGACAGGTAATTACGTGACTTATGCACCATATGAGACAAACTAGGTGATCCTTACAACGCCGCAGCCAGTAACAAACTGAAAGTCCCGCCGTCTGTGAACTATCTTATATACGCGCAACTGGTCGAAAAAAATATGTGAGTCAAAACAAAAACCAATTACTACACTACATGAGTCAAAGCAACATTCAAAACAGGAAGTACAAACGGAAGCTAATCGAAAAAATAAATGGGCACACAATACACACACTGGACAAGCAATGAGCACGCCATGACCACGCAATGACAACGCAATGTACACACCTAACACGCAATGAACACACCAAACTCGTAATGACCACGCAATGTACACACCGAACATGTAATGAACACGCAATGTACACACCGAACATGTAATGAACATTCATTTTACACACCGAAAACGTAATGTATACGCAGAACAAGCATTAAACGAAAAGGACGGACGATTGGACGAAAAATCGACTAAAAGGAAGCACATTTAACGAAAAAGGACGCACATTTGTACTTAAATTCGACAAAGAGGAAGCAAATTTAACGAAAAGGAGGTACATTCAGGTATATTCAACTCAGTAAGATGCGATCGTCAATTTTACAATAGGATACAATGCCTCCAACAGTCATTGGCTCGAACAGACATCGGCTCCAACTGTCTTTTGGCTCCAACAGTCATTGGCTCCAACAGTATTTGACACCAACTGTCTTTCGCTCCAAAAGTCAATGGCACCAAAAGTATTTGGCTCCAAAAAAAGTCTTACAGCCTAGCTACTATTTGGCTACTAGTCTAGGAGTCTCCAAAGCTACGAGACTACAAAACTACAAGACTATTAGGCTTCAACTGGCCGCGAGGCTACAAGGCTACGAAGTTACAAGACTACATTACTACAAGACTACTAGGCTTCAACTGGCTACTAGACTACAAGTCTACGAGGCTACAAGACTATATATAGCGGCAAGACTACGAGGCTACGATACTATATATAGCTACAAGTTTACGAGGATACATGGCTCCTACCTGTCTTTGGCTTCATTCAGCGGCAAGAGTTAATTTATCTCTCATTCAAAAGAACTTGTTGCAAGTAGTGCCGATTCTTGCCAACAGATGTCGTCACGTGTTGTGTTGAGGTAAAAATAATTTATTTCTTTTATGTGGGATGCGTAATGCTCACTAACGATCGCAAGAGAAGGAAGGCTTCGCTAGATATTAAGAGGAAGGAAGTTTGTCTTTCATGATAGTGTTACTCAACTGTCTCAAGGCATATTATTAGACTGAGTAATGGATGTTTATTGTTTGATTTGCTCCTAATAAAAAAAATTTTTTTAGTGATGGTTTGGTAGCAGAAATACGCAATTTAAAAGTAACTCAACATTAAATTACGTGACTCATGGCTTTATGAACTTTGGTTCGCATCATCCGTCACAGATTGCGCTACCGTTGTTGTTTAACATTTTTACACATCAAAAGGTTTGTTACAGTAAACAAAATGTTTGTAAAGAGTACTAATAATCGTATCAGGTTTTGTGAAGGACTTAAGTTGCTACTATAAAATCAAATTTTTTGTGCAAAGTGAAAAAAAAAATATATTTTTAAATAAGATCGTTTAGTTTCAATACAAGTCTATTGCAATTTAACTTTTTTTAATTAAATATCTTTCCATAATTTTAAGTATATTGCATACCATTTAAAAGTGTAAATATGTTAAAAATTCGTTTGTGCTTGATTCTAGTTTTGAAGTAGCTACCTATTTTACTCATTTCATGTCTTGTTTCTTTTGCCTAAGTTATTCCTGTTTTAGGCTGCTGCAGTTAAATTCGCTTCACACGTAAATAGTGTGTACTTTTTCATTATTACGAACAGTTATCAAGTTTACTCTGCAAGAAATAAAATCAATCAGTATGTATAATATTGTGGGCGTATTATAACATTTGTAAACCATTTCCGGTATATTTTACGCAGGGGAACACAACTCACACCCAGCCCAACAAAAAAAATTGGTTTTACAGTAAATTTTACATAACTTTGTAGTATTAAAAACTTATTTTGTGTATGAATGTAAAAATAAATAAAAATGAATGAATGTAAGTATGATTTAATGTCATGTGACTCAAAATTTATACAATCTTGACTTACACATTTACTTTTACACAAGAGTTAACCCACAGTTGAGGATGTTTGCACATACTTTGTATAGTTTAGCAAATATCTTAGTATTAATGCAACAGAAACAGTGATAATATGACATTTACTTCTCTTGCCCGGGATGCGACAGATGCAATTCTACAAAAATGAGTTCAGCAGTTTCCAAGTTAAAGTAAGCGTATCAGAGTAAAAAATATGCTTAATTTGTAAGATTTATAGTATATGGTTTTCAAAAATCCTACTTTCTGAGGAAATTATTTGAGTTTATATTACAACCTAACCTCGGTTTATTAGGTTAAGGTTAAGGTTTTTAGGTTTAGATATTTAATTTAGAAATTTTAAGTTTAGATATGTAGGTTTAGGTGTTTATATTTAGTTGCGATTGTGTTTATGTGAAAGTTTTTGCGTGTAGGATTTTGGGTATACATATCATGGGAATAGGTTAAGTGTAGGTTTTGAGTGTAAGTTTTTAGGTTGTAGGTTTTTGATTATGTGTTTTTGGGCATTTCTCTGCAAACTGGGCAACTCATTGTCTCAGGCCAATATTGTATAAAAAAAGTTCAAATCATAAATGTTTCGTAAATAACTTTAAAAGATAATAATCTAATCTAGCTCTACTAAGCATACAATATCCTTCAAAATAAATTTATTGTATCAAAAACGTTTTTATAGATTGCAAAAAAATAGTCCCATGGCATGTCACCGAAGCAGTACAGTCACTTAAGATTAAATTAATTAAGACAATAACTATTGGAATCAATCTAATTGTTTGATTATTCAAACAATATTATATCATTGTTAATGGAACATGTTTATTTTTTTATTTTTGTTATTTTATCATACTAAAAAGGTAAATTAATTTTTGTCTCCGCATTTTGTGAACAGTCCTCTTGTCTATATTTAATATTACGCACCACGTAGTCTAAAGGTTAAACAATGGCGGCGCTGCGTGCAACAGAAAGCAAACGATCTGAAGTTAGCTCGGTGGCAGCCATTACCGCCCGGACGCCATTTGTTTAGTGCTGCACGAGCGTCCCTCCGTGGAGGTCATGTAACCTGACAGCCAACAGTACTCTGGTGAGGATCATTTATATTCATTTTTACTGTACTATATTAAACCTCAGATACTTCCTATCGTTATAATAGATAAATATTTCCTATGTACAGTAAAATAACATGACTCGTACTTTTCAATGAAATCAAATTAAACTGTCCCCTGTCAACAGTGCCCTGCCCCTCAACAGGACAGGGGTCTGTTTCTGTCTCCTCGTTACTCGGCTTATACAATAAATTCCAACAAAAGAGCAATTTCAAATTAAGTTATCAAATCTTTTGTAGACTCCGACCTTTTTGGATTGTCATGCCCAAAGTTGATAAGCGTGATACTTGTTTGTGCACATTAACCACGCCAACATAGACTTGAAATTATCAGCTTTATTTGATGGAAAGATCTTTAATTATAACAGCCATCAGAAATTGCTTCAGGAGCTGTGTTGTGACCGCTATAATGAGAAGTGTTTGTCTAGAGAATGTCATAAGTGTGTTAATAAAATGAAAGCAACTGTCCCCTGTATCGATTTTTCAGAAAATGCTCATTATTTTCTAAAGTAATGAAAATATTTTTGGTTCATCTGCCGTTTATTAATAAATAGGTGGATATATATCCCCTGAATAAGATTTACGAAATACATACGCAAAAAAGTTGCCTAGACAGCTTTCCTAGAAAGGTCGTCCAGTTTACAGAGAAATGCCCGTTTGTGTGTAAGTTTTTGGGTATTTTTTTAGGCGTGGGTTCTTAGGTGTAGGTTACTAGGTGTAGGTTCTTAGGTTTTGTTATTTAGATGTAGGGCCTATGCTTTTAGGTTTTCAGGTTATGTTTTTTGGTTAAGTTTTGTTTGGTTAGTATTTGTTTAGGTTAGATAAGGTTTTTTATGATATAAAATCTGGGCAACAGTGTATTGCTAATTTTTTTTACGTTTGGTCGACTTTATTTCAATTTTTGGTATTTATTTAATGTTAAATATGGGCAAATATTTATTTTTGTAAATATACGACCTATAAAAATTGTACAAATGTTAAGAAATTATAGTTTAGGGGTTATGTGAGATAAGCCTAGCTAAGTATTGAAGGACAAGGGACAAAGGTCAAAAGCCGAATATCAAAATAAATTTTAAGTTATGTAATGTAATTAAAGTTTGGGTAAGAAAGTGTAAAAAAAAGTCAAGAATCTATAGTTAAATGATAAGCACTTGTTAGCTATATGTGATTTAAAAAAAAAATAGTATTTCGTGTCTTTTGTTAGCTTGGACATATTTCTTCAATTGGTTTAATTAACTATTGTACACTTCACGCCGCAGAGTAGATATCGGTACAGCGCGAGTTCGTGACATTGCGCCCACGCCAAGATCTGCCGTATCGTGCCTACAAAAAACGTTTTTCCCCTGTACAGATGATGATGAAATCCGAGCCAAAGTTTGTGATATTAGAGTATTTACAGGTTTGTATAACTTGTTTTATTGATATGTGTTTGTTTGCAGATATATTTTTTCTGGTGAAATGCAAATAAACGACCAGATAGTGATATTTAAAAGCGGTTTTGAGTTCCAGGTGGAGTTATATTACTATAGTTGTGTTTAAAAGAAATGAATTCAGTTTCTCGCGGTTTTTCTTTCTCGGAGCAAATACTTGATGCTGATTATTCAACATCTCTGCCATGTATGTTTTAGGCATTGTAGATGTTGGCCATGAAAATTCCGTGACCCGTACGCCCTCCACTGTTATATGTTCATACTACACTCCACACAAATCTGATATAGTATGTCGTTCTTCCACTCACTGTGACAATTTGGCTGAAAAGCTAGCTTTTGCCCTCCGATCAATGAAAGGTTAACGCCTAGGTGTTGTCGCTCGTGGTCAAGAGGCACTACCAATGAAAGAATGAGTGGTGTTGACGCAGTCGGAATTTCGTCAGTATTGGTTTTTGCTTCGCGTGTTCCGAGTTGCTACCCTCCTTTTCTAGAGACGAACGCTCATTATTTTCTGACTATGACTGTACTTTGTGGACAAAACACAAACGATTAATTTTCTTTAAAAAGCAATTCATGAGCTTTTTTTCACTGTTTAAGAAATTCTTTACAAATTTACTCTGTGTAATTAGTTACAAGATGTTATTATTTATTAGAGAATTTGTCGGTTAGTCCCCGAGGATCACAGCAGGAAAATTTTTCAGTAATTATTTGAATACGAACGTATATCATACACACAGTAGTCGTGCATAGAATGACTGTTTGCATGATAAGTTAATCAATACGTTGTACCGAAAGATGATGTATAACAATGAAGAATAAACATATATATCTTCGTTATTCGTATTTTGGCCGTGGTTGGCAAGGAAAGTTTGCAAAAGCGAAACCCGATTACGGTCTCAGGCCTGCTATGATGCGCCTCTGCACTTTTGAAAAAAAGTACCACCTTAAATTTTACGAACGGAACTGTTTAGAAAATATCCAAAAGAGCTTCGGAAATTTACGAATTTTGACTTTACAGCTTTAAACATGAACTATCAAGAATCACCTTGGTATAATTCATATTGGGCGTCAGAATAAAATTAAAAGTCCTATAAATACTTTACCCACATTTGCTTTCCTATTGGCTGGTTTTTTTACTGCAGAACCTTCCCTTTTATTTTGATTGGTTAGATGCGACTCGATATCTCTACTTCTAGCTGGTAGTTGATTGGCTCGCGGTCGTAGAGGGGAGTGTTGTAAAACTTGTGATCCAGACATCAAAGCAATTCAAAGATATACAGGTTTGCAGTCTAAAGCTGGACTTACAATGATCCGTCTCATCCGTCCGTCACCCGTCCGCCCGTCAATCAGATGACTATGCAGCCAATCAGATTTCCAGGGAAATTCCATCCGTCCGAGCGTCAAAACCTTACCAACCAAAAACACAGCTCGGAAGTAAATACGCGGCGTTGTGTCCAAGAAGATCAAGTTTTCCGGGACTAAGAAGAGGTCAGAGGTGCAGTCTTCGCTTTAGATTCGATCTGAAGTGGCATGTGGAACATTTTTTTTCCTCTTTACTTAGCTCACAAGGTTATTTTTGTAGTATTTATCACGATAACTCCTTTGCATTTGTTGTTTGGTGGGTGATTTTGTCCCTAGATGTTTACTAAATGTTGTTTTCGAGCTTTCGCATACTTTTTGCGCAATTAGCTGCCAAAGAATTATTTTTAATTTTTTTGGATTGTACAAATAAGGAGAACCAACTGGAAAACCAGACTAAAACTTTTTAAGTTTAACTGCAATGCTACTGGCTACTTCAAGAAATGGTAAGAATTAATTTTTGAAAATATTATTTAATTTTTCCTGGCATTTCATAATCCTCAAATTGTGAGGATTTTGACAGCCAAGCAGCATAAAATGAGTGTATTTATAATATAGCCAGTAGCACTGCAGTTAAACCTAATTGTTTCAGTTCTATATGTCATTAAATTCTCCAAATTGTACGTCCCAAAAAACGTTAAAAATGTAACTTTGGCAGCCAATTATGCAAAAAAGTATGCAATGTGTGTATTTTTCATTTCGTGAAAGTAACACCATTTCAAAAGTCTACAAGTTCAACTGTGATTACTGTAAATATAAAATTTTAACCTGAAATGGGATTATGTAATTATGAACATTCACTTTTTTTCGTAGCTATCAAGTTACATTTTGGTTACAAAGTTTGTGACCAAGCAGAAAATGCAAGAGAGCTAACATGGCGTGTCGGACCGAGCCTTAAACGTAACGTTTAAGAGGCCCGAAGATTTCGCGAGTTGGAATGCAAAACTTCACGCTCTCGCACTGTGTTCATGATTGGACCGCAGTTATTTGGACACGCCCCTCTGCGCTAGTGAGCCAGCGATGCCCAGCTAGGAGACAAGTGCGCGAGTCAGGTGGTGCCAACAAAAGAGAACGAAAAAGATCCTCGCTAAGAAATCAGCCAGTGGAAAAGCAAACATACGTATTGGTTGGGCAAATATAAGGCTTTGAATTTTACCGTGATACCAAACAAATTCGCGAAATTTCCGGGGTCTCTTGTAATGTTTAACGGCTATGTGCAGAAACGCGTGGCGTATACAACCCTACATTAATGCTGGAATCACAACGCGACGGCGCGATAAGACAGCGAATTATTTCGTTATTTTTAACATACAGTTATTACCCTTGTGGAAACTTAAAAATTAACGATTTTATATAAAAGTTTTTTACTGTTACACACGACAGCCAATAATTCTTAATTTTTTGTTAAATAGGTGTGTTTGAGAGAGTAATTTATTTAATACTTTAACATTAATTTATAAAAAAATCACTGTAAGTAAAAACAATTAAGATTTTTCACAGATATGTTTAGTTAACTTAACCTTAAAAATACGACAATAACAACAAAATTACAAATGCATCACTTTAACAACTTTCGAAAACAAAATTTCTGACTCGCATCTCAGTAACGCCGATCGCGCGACACGATGGAAAGTAGAAAGAAAAATGTCTAATCGTGAAGTCTGTTGCGTCCGCCAATTTTGTCGCGCTGGCGTCAAAGAAGTGTGGAACGTGATTGGTAGGGACCAGAAAACTTCGCGGTTTCAGTTGCATCTGGGATAGACGCCACAGTCGTCTGCATGCATGAACAAACATCCCCTGCTCAGCATTGGAGTATCCATAAAGAAGGGGGGGGGGGGGGGGGCTTGCGGGTTGCCCCCTCCCGCTGAACCCTGAATAATTTTCAGATTTTCTCCATATTCCTTATTATAGTGTACCAAACTAAAGTATTATTTTACTGAGGTGCTATAGATAATAGGTCGTTTTTGAACAACAAATTAAATGTACTAAATATTTAAATTCTAAATGTACTAAAATTGTATTAAAAAAATTTATTTGGCCCTCCCCTGCCCATAATCCAGGATCCAGCTTGCTGATCATTGGCTGCTGACTTGTGTTCCTACGTCAAAACTTGGTTGTTCGTGAATCGATTCTGCTTTGGTTGAGGAATTCTGATTGACCTTGAGTCCTCTAGGTAACCCGCGAACCAATAAAAGAAAGCATCTCAAAGGTACACGTATTTGAATTTTAGCCTACCTTGTAATGAATCCGCGAATTTGTCCAAACTCTAGTGATCGGTATATAGATACGGAAATTACGCGGATTCCTTTCGTCCCAAAGTAGACTGCGAACATTCATACCCACTGCATTGCTTTGATGATCGGACTGGAATTCTTTGGACACTTCCCTCTACACCTGCAGGCCAGTTATCTGCCAGCCAGCAGCCAGGAGCCCGAAGAAGAAGGAGCAGCTTCGCAGCCAGCAGTAAAGCGCCTGTGGGAACAGTGTCGCCTTCAGCCTGAAGCCGTGACTTCAGCACGACTGCAGGAGCGCGTCGAGGGACGGGCACTTTCTCCCGGCGGCCCGCATCGCCGGCCGGACAGGCTCTACGCCGGGCGGGACAAGTGCACTCCGGCTGTTTCCAACTGCATTTGTGGACGCGGGTCGCACGCGCGCTTCGCATCCGCCGCTGAAGCTTCGCGACAACTGAGAAAGCTTAATTGGGCCTGGGGCGAAGGATAGGGGGGGAGTAGGTAGGGGAAGTGAATTGTGTCATAGGAGAAGGTTTCCTGAATAGATTTTCAGTATCAACACGGAAAATAATTATGCATAATTATTGATAATTTCACTTTCTTTTTCATGGTTAAATAATTTTATATTTTTAAAACATCTATAAAAATTTAAAATTATGCGCCAATATTCGTAATGGCGACAATAAATATTCAGTATTGATTCCACACTGTCAATTAAAAAACAATTATCTGCACCAATTTACAATATTTTTCTTGTATTGCAAAATGTTTCTTGGAAACTGGTTTCCAAAGAAATGTTTTGTAAAAATACAAAAAAAAAAAAATATCTGTGCAACTGTCGATTGGCCGTCGCTTGTTCTGGATGCGGGGCTGCGTTAATATCCCGGATTCATGGAGCGACCAAGTACACTTCAAGTACATATGCTTATAATCTTGTCGACCCCGAGCCAGTTATAAACAAGGAGAAGAAGTGGTCACACAGTCACGAGTAACCGCCAAGTGACCTCGTCATCGATAAATGACTCTTCAAACATAAAAGACTTGATTTTATGCTAGTCTAGCCTTGAGTCAGACACATCAGCGGAATAATCGAGGCCCTTGATTCGCTGTTAGAAATTACAGCAAATTTACTGACTTTTCGACGAAGAAACTACCTGATGTAAACAAAGTGTTCTTTGTTATCTCAGGAAACTGTATGTTCGTATTACGATTTATGTGGGGAGAACTGGGTTCGTAAGGGATAGCCCAATTAAGTTTTATTACACTTTTATTAATTACTAATATTTACAATACTAACAAATAATTGTACTTAAAAATGTCAGCTCACCAATCATTTGCACTTAAAAATGTTTATTCGCAAGTCACTCAATGTCTGTCAAGTTCCACAGTTTGCACTTCTCACTGGAGCTAGGCTCAACAGTAGTTCGCCCCTTACCTCGTCCCTGTCCACACACGCAGGCTCGCGTCACTCAGTCGCACTCTCTCTATCCCGTCATTCCGCGTCGCGCCACTCTCGAGGAGGTCTCTCACCTTCTTCGCCGATGTCGCACTTCCCCTCACTCGCGGAACTCTCCGAACTCTCTGAACTCGCTCGGAACTCGTCGCGGGGCTCTCACGGAGGCCGGGGTCACTGCTTAAGTACCTGTGGCTCCCTTCTCGAACCGACGAGAGCGGCTGTGACGAGTCGCGTCATCCATGGGCCGACCCGATGCCCGAAACATCGTGCATGACGACGCTTATTCACGCCACTCCTCGCGGCGGCCTCTGTAAGCCCGGAATTCCCAGGCCGCTAAAGGTGACAATAGCCCGAGGCGGGATGTGCGCGGGGAGTGGAAGGAGGTAAGCAGCGAGGACCCTTGTAACCCGGCCAGGCACACGTGGCATGCCTTACGTCTGATGGACGGCGCGTGACGTTAGTGGCCGTGCGTGGTCGCCAGCCAGCTCCGAACCTGGCGCGCATCGCGGTCCTGTCTGCGTTCGTAAAAGTATAAACTACTCCTGATTCCGACTCTGAATTGAGTGTTTCGTAGCAAACAGGTCAAACAAAAGCGTGGATGTAAAAAATAAAAGAACGTTTTTGCTGTATATTAAACATATTTTGAATGGTTTTGTTAATATGAAAAGATGATTATTGCTGATCCATGTTTAAAATAAGCTAACTCAGTGCTTTAAATGTACGAAGGTCCTTGGATAATTTGTAACCAGCGTTCTTCGTAAATTTAAGGTGAAAATTTTTAACAGTGTTTATGACATTTCAGTATATCGCTGCTCCACGCGGGATTCGCATGATGACTAAACGATTAAGGGGCTCGCCTGATCTGAGGTGTATTTGTGTCAGTGAGAAGGGGTGATAAGTGCGACGTTCGCTGGTGCTTCTAGAGCGGTATCACCTCTAAAGCACAGGCCTGTCGACTGACGCGCAGTCTTCTCGTCGTGCATACGGTAACTGTGAGATTTCAGCGGTAACTATATAACAGTATATGGCGGAGAAATGAAGATAAATGTGCAATACAAGTCCATTGAGTGCTTTCAAGATTATCTACCGGGTGTGCAATGCCTGAAAATTACCCTGAAAAAAAGTGTTTCAGCCCTTTTAAAACTCTTATAAAAATACATATTAATGGCCCGGCCAATTAAGGCAATGGTTTCTGTTATAGACGGTTATAGACGGTCGCCAATCACAAGGGGAAAAAAGCTGGCGCAAACATACCTAATTGCGGTCTAATGAGCTTTGAAATCTTTCTCGCAAAAAAAAAAAACACCTCTAGCTATTTCATCCTAAAAAAAATCTGCGCGTTGTTTTCGCATTGTGTGGTTGGGCCTTAATGAATCTAACACGAGCTAGATTATCGCCAGCCAATAGTAAGGTCTCCTACCCGGGCACACATACGGTGTGCAGAGCTTCAGAAAGAACCATATTTGAAAACTGCTCAAAATATACGAGTGATGTCTATTTTTTAAGAGCATTTAAAAATACTCTGAGGGTTTCTCTAGCATTCCATCATGTTTTATTCTTTATGTGGCACGATACGTAACACTCAAACAAAATAGGTACAAACATTCAAATTTAGGTTTAGGTTGAGAACCTGCTTTAAAATGTTCTCTGATAAAGCGTTTTGAACGGCATACACTCGCATAATTGCATGTGTTTTTATAAAAATTAATATAAAAAATAGTGTCGTCTTACGAAGAACGATTGATTGCAAACAGTTTGTACTAACTGCAGCATAGCATACTAGTTTTGCACTCTGCATTATGTGATATGTCCTGTAAGCACCCCCTATTTCAAGGATATAGCTGGAAAAATAATTGAGGGGGTTGTAGAATTCATGACCTCATAACTTAAGTTCAAGTCTCACCTGTACTGATGCTACGAGTACGGTCGATCCCACTACTGGCTGCAACACCTGTAACAAAATAAACGCAGGTCATTAAGGCTTGGTTTTGAGTATGAACAATTTACTACAGGCTAATTACCTTTTTGTTAATTCGTGAACAAAACTTTAATACAAAATGAAAAATATTCACTGAGTGCAGAGATCACCCCGCATGCTACAGGATTTGTCTGCACTAGTTGTGACAGTACTCGTACCGCCTTGCTTGAATATAGACCTTCATGACTAGTGACATCTGGTTCCAGACATCCTATGAAATGATGGCCCTTTGGGTGAGGGGGTAATACGCTACAGTACTAGGGTAGTTGTTACGCTTAAATTCAGAGAGAAATGTCTTATTCTGGAGGGGGTAAAATATGTTTCTGAAAAATGTTTTCTTAATTCAATATTCAACAAAGCATCTGTTCGGTAGTTCACTTGTAGCAGACCATAACAGCCACACAATACTATCCTAAATCATGGAAATAAAATTACGACTATATACTTTCTCATACTCACGGAAGTAATTCAGCCAATCTGTTAATCGTAATCCAAATGTCACAAAGAGAGACACAGTAAACAGACAGCGCAAATGTATTATTTTGCGTATGGCTTATTGTCAAAAAACGTAATGCCAACCAGATTAACAGAGAAATCGTAATGGAAGTGTGACACTAACTACCCAGCAACTATTGTCACAAAAAATTCATAAGATGAGGTATAATATATAGGTGTAAGTTTTTGCATGATGTTTAATTATTTTAAATATGATATTTTATGTACAAAATTGTATCCATTAAGTTTTTCTGCGGCAGTGTTTTATTCTATAGAATGGCTTAAAAATTTCAGTGTTAGGATATACGAGATATTAAGACTTTTTTAAACTGTAAAAGAGCGCAAAACAAAGGTAAATCGGCATAGTGCTAAATGTTCTTCATTTATAAATAAATAAATAAATTTCAACGACGGGCAATGGAAAATCGTGGCTGCAAAACCTCTTTCTAAGTAATTTGGCTTAAGAGAAAATAAAAAAATAATTGTATGAACTCAAGGTGTAACGTTAAATGTTCCATAATTAACGTGACCATATTAGAGGTATAGTAAGGGGGGCGGTATTGTGGTTTGATTTTACATTCAGGTGGTATTGTTCGCTTTGTTTAACTTATCTCAAACTAAACAGTTCACAAAAGTAGTACCAGTGGACCACGTATTCTTCTACCGCTATTTTCCTTTCAAATTGTTTGAAAAAAAACTTCACTTTGTTGTCAAGAGTTCGTAAGAAAACTCGAAATGTTGCTTTGCACGTGACACGCTTAAACATTTTAACTGTAAATTTACGAAAGCATCTTTGTAATCTAACGGGTATTATTTTTATGTTAATGAACAACTAAACTATCTTTATTTGAAAACGATTATTCAAGAATCGTCTTGGAGCGTTAATTTAAAAATTCAAAAAATTGTAGTCTACAGCAAAGACACTCATTTTTAACGTTCAAGATCACCCAGTTTAAAACGGAACACAGATATCGGACACCGGATGGGTGACTACGAATATTCAGTCTTCTGAAACTACGAACAATCCTTCGTTTACTCTAGGAGCATTCTCCGCTGAAATGAACGTGAATTTCCTGTAATTTCCAACAGATGCTATACGAGACACGTGACACGGACTCTAGGCACGAGTTCCCCGGGCGCCTTCGTAAACATTCATGAGCACAACTTTCAAGACGCAAGCAATGGAGTCCTCAATAACACAAGGTTAGCCTCACGCGTAAAAAAAAAAAAACTGGAAAAATTTTGGAGGACATGGAAGAAGAGCTGCAGAGAGCTGACCAACTTCAAAATGACGAGGAAAGGTTTTTTATAAGTTCAGCCTCATCCAATTTATCCCAGTCATCAAGTTTACGTTTCAATTATCGTATGAATTTGTTTCACTATTGTGTGTGAACGGTTTCTTGTTGTAAGCTAAAGTAGAAAAATGTGAGATTTATTACAAATTTATAAGCGTAAAAGTAAAAATATAATAAATTAAGAAATGAGTTATTAAATGCTTCTCGTGCAATCACAATATCAAAGAAACACGTCTCCTGGGATTTGTAATGTGTAGAGATTGGCAACGGCGCGCGCCATGAGCCATGCACTGCACTCCAAGAGTGAGACGGTGTATAGCATGGAGCGTGATGCGTGGCTTCTTATCGTCCGTCGCTCCCCGCCGCGATTAGTATTACGCGGCTCGCGCGCGTCGGAGAAAGTGCGGCGGCCTTTTACTTTCCTCAGCCGCGAGGGAAAGGAAAAGCGCGCGTGTGCTGCGGCGGCGCGGTTACTGTCGGAACTAAGCCTCGCCTAGAGAACAGGCAGAACGTAGCGCCAGTTTTGTTTACCCGTGGTGGAGTGATCCCCTTTCTTTCTTGGATGCTCGCTGGACTCAATCGCCCCACACACAATCACGCGTGCGCTGTATCTTCTCAACCTTGGGATCAGTCCGGCATCGCTATTCCTTGTTTATTAGTCTCAGGTGCGTGTACAGCTATAGCGCGTCTCATCGTTAGTTTGCACTGTGCGTTTAGATGAGCATTTTCCCTCTCTTTCTAATGAACAATTATCGCCATTAGCGCTATCCTAGTTTCTGAGTGCTGTGTGGCCAGATATACACCAAATAGCACAACAATTTAAGGGCTCCGCCTAACCGGGCACACACACGGTGCGCAGAGTTTCAGGAAAAACAACGCGATTTCAAAACTACTCAAGATATCCAAGTGGGGAATGTTTACGAAAAGCATTGAAGAATTTGCTGAAAGCCGAAAAATACTTTTGATTTCGGATTAAGTTTTAAAACTGTGTTATTAGAAGAGTGAAAATCGCTCAAAGGCGTGTTTTTGGAGTAATGTTTTGGCTTAAAACAACCGGTACAGATTCATGAAAGCTCTTAAGGCTGTTGGATGGTCGGGCGCTGGCATCTTGCCATTATAGGAAAATCAATGTTAACTAAATTACATTTTATGTAGGCACTAAATAAGATAAAAAGGTGAAATAAAAACCAAAACGCAGATAATGCAGATATACACTTGCGTTAATACCCAATTTTTTAATAACATTTTCACATAGTTTTTAAATGACTTGTTCATTTTTCAATACTCCATTGTAAACAGGCTGCCCGTTTTATATATAAAATGAATATTAAGGCATATTCTGCAAATTATTTAAATCAAAAAAGTTTCAGACCGCATGTCTCTATCTGTAATAGGAAAGCTATAATATTATATTTGTTTTATTGAAATAATTTGGCAGGGGCAAATATCTCAGATGAGCGATGGCTAGCTGGGTGAGGGGGGCAGGAAGGGAGGCAAGCTGTCAGGTAGCTGCCTTGATGACTGGAGGGGGGGGTGGTACTAATCCCTTCCTGGAGCTGTTTACAGTTTGTAGGTCGTGACTCACCACGGCATCGAAACTCTGGTATATTTTCCCCCCTTCGTTCTTGACAAGTTGACTTGACTCAGTTTGAATCCTAGACCCTAAAACAGATTTCGCGAACTGGTATACCATATCACTTCAGTGTGGGACACCAAATTATAAGTGTATATTACCATGTTACTGACGATGCAAATAGATTTATGTAATTTACTATGTGTGCAATTTGTGTGACACTGATTATAAACCAGTTATAATGAATAGCCAAAGTTATTACAACTTCAGCATAACATTCGTTAACTGCTTTATTTACACATCGCGGACTTAAAATGGATTGAAAATATGTATCATTAATAATATATATGGTAAACAAAATGTTAAATATCTGAAAACAAATTATATAGTCATATCGTTTAACTAGGGACCGATAAAGTAGGATATTTTTTCCAAACTTAAACATAGTAAGTAGTATTCATTAAAATACCTCTATCGAATTCGTATACTTATTTAGAAATGAAATATTTATTATATTTAGCAGATTAAGTGTGATTACGCGTGCAATCTTGGCGAGTGAGCATACATACAAATAAAAAAATTGCTTACAAACCGTTAGTACATTGGGCCTGCGTGTTATCTGACAACATATACATAACTGTTATTGTAGGGTCAGTGAGAAAACTATTTTGCAATGTTTGAATGATTTCACCTTAATTGCGCAAAGCAAGTATTGTTGGTAAATCAGCCAGAAAACTACGTAATTATTTATTACGCTCAGTTGCGTTCATATTTAAAAAAAGGAGGAAAAAAGTATACCAATACGGAATTAAACATTAAACGTATATGTTTCACTGCTCCAGTTGTCTGTATATTATAAATATATATATTAATATACGACAACTTACATTGCTGTAAATATTTTGCAGCATTGCGAAGAGTGTAGAATTATAGTGTACAGTAAAATGTAGGACCGGGACCATATGTGCGTCGCATCGTTCTTTATTTCAGCAATATAAGTTTACGCTACTGAATACACACATGCCTACATTATATACATACATTAGCATAATATATCTGAGGACATAGAACAAGTTATAGTTATATAATTTATATGCGAGTTATATTTAAATTAATGTTGCATTTACTTCACGAACTAATCACAAACATTATTATTAAAATAAGTGAATATCTAATCAGACAAAAGTTATTAAACTATACAAATAATACGTTCTTTGAATGTTTGATGCAATGGTAAATCTTGATTCAGTGAAGTCTTTTGGACATACGCCATACAAATAATAAAACAACTCACTTAAACTTTAATTTATATTTCTTAATCTAAAAATAATAGTGCTTACCCAATTTATAGTAGGCCAATATATAGATGAAATTATTATATTTGAATTCTTTTGGTTAATCACAATTAACAGCCATTATTCTGATAAATTGCAAGTCCCGTGTATGTTTCAGTTGCACTCATAACACAATTCATCTTCATATAAAAAATATGGATTATTTTACAGGTTTACTGATCGACGAAGTCAGAATAAGTAGAGAATTTTGGTTCAGTAAAGTGCTTCCAAAACTTCAGACATTTTACAAGGAGTGTCTTCTGCCTGAAATAATAGATTCGCGGAGAGCTCGAGGGCTGAGCATCAAAGATCAGCCATACATTCAAGATGCAAAGAAGAAACTGCAGCTTGACAAACATAAAACAAGAACAAAAAGTATTTGATGTAATTTGGGAGGTAATGTGTAGCTTATATGCGTGTACTTTATGTACAGATATGTAGGCATATTGTAGATATTGTAGGTATGTTTGTTTTTGAATGCCTAAAAAAGGTTATCAACCGATAAAGTAACTAATAACGCAATTTAAAAGCCTGCGTGTTTCTCTCTCTCACTCCTTTTTACATCGCACATTCTCTGATCAACTTCTGTAAAAAAAAATTTTGTGAAAATCAATTTTCAACATGTTTTTGTGGCTTGTTGCTGAATTAATAATAACTACACAATAACGTGATGACTTCTAAATCACATATAAAAAAATTTATTTGCTTATATAAATTATAAGTAGATTTCTTCAGGCTTTGCCGACTTCGGAATAACGATTACTAGGTACAAAGATTTGTCTTAGGTCGTGCAAGTGTTTCAGATTATGCCTGTGGTAAGAGAAAGGATTTATGTTTCTTGCAGGAATGAACAGTAATTTTTTTTAACAGAAAAATTAATGAAAAAAATTATTAAAAATTACTTTAGTACACTCTGTAATTCGTTGGCATATTAAATTTTGTTTCGAAGGCATAAGAATTTCACCGAAAGGGAAATTTACTAGCGAAGAAATTTCTTGCTCATTATGGTGACCTTTGAAACAGTTTTGAAGTATGCTCGTATAATAAATGTGTGTATCTACAATATCAGTATAAATGCAAATTTAATAGAATTACATAATTATATTTATTTATATATTTGTGTAATTATAATCATGATAAAAGGTTAAAATAATATTGCAAAGATTATATGTATGCTGCATACTGTACACTTTATTCAGCTTGCAAATTATTTTTTTTACTCTCCTGAACCATACAATGATAACACAGTTGCCCATATTTATTATTATTTTTTTTAAACGCACTGTGCTATTGCATAATCGAAATTCCGTCCGTATAAAATTTTAGGTCAGCTCATTTCTGAATAAATTATTGTATTAAATATTTAAAACTGTTTTTCACGAGACAAAAATAATCCTCACTTAATTAGTGTATTTTCACTAATTTAATACACTCATTATTGGATTAACAGAAGTCTCATTTGTCACGTAAAGTTAGAAAACAATGTTTTTCCAAATTCAAATAGCAAATTATAACATGAACAATGCCGTTTTAATAGTAGGGTATTGATATGTAGCTCGCTCGTCGTAAGTCTTCAAGAAAGTTAGTGCGTCTCTGCCCATTTGTATCCTTCCCCACGTTCAAGTACACATATACAACAAGATGTAACCAAACCAACTACGTTGTCATTAACTTGACTGTGGATTAAAGGAAGGCTTCATTGTTCAATGTCTTCACTTCAAATTCAAATCGAAATTTCGGAAGTTAATTGCCTATAATGTGCAATAAAACGTAAACATCAACAATTCAAGTATATATATTTGGGGACTAGTTAAGTACTGATCTTTACTTTTATTCTTAAACGACACTTACACAAGCTTATTATTTACAGTTAGGCTTACGAAAAATATCTGGATGACCAGTTATGAAAAAATATAGTAAATAATATAACATTTACAGCACAGTACGTACGTGCTCATCTAAATTGAAGTTTGGTGGGAGTTTGTACGAAGTAGAGTTTGGTTCAGGTACAGAAAATTAAGGATCTTTTAGTCATCTCTGCTAGTGTCAGAAGGATCATTACAGTGCTGAAATACGTTTCGCTGTAGAAGACTCGCCAGCTTGCGGAGGGTGGGGTCATGGGTTCGAGTTTCTCGTGCGACATGCATGAGCGTGGTGGGAGTGTTTAATGTCAGGTTGATGTTTGATTACTAAGTCATCCTCATTACCTCCACAAAGTCAGCCTACGGACTAAACAAATAGGGGAAGTGTTTGAATATTTATTTACACAAACGATTATTTCACCAGTAATAACTTATAAAAATCCAGTGGTGGAATATTCACTCACGCTTTACATACCACGTGGCAATTTCAGCCTTTGTGGTATATCTGCTTCTGGTTTAGATATTTTTTCAGGCTAATGATGTATAATTCCGCCAAACGTTAACAATAGTATTGCCATGCAGGAAATGCCATGTGACTACCACAAGAAAATGCTTTCAATCGGAAGATGCAAAATACGCATCAAAGTAGATCTAAGCCAGAAGTAGATCTAACAAAAACGTTGAAGTTACATTGCGGCACCTATAAACAACTGTAATACCACAGTCGTGCGACATATTTACAACTAAAGTCAAATAAAATTCAAAATTTTTTTCAATAATTTCTTGTTGTGTATTACACCAAATATTACATAATTATAAGTGGTAATTTAGTATTGACATACTTTAATGCCACATTAATTACTTTTAATCTCACAGATGCTGGAAATTTGACATGTATTGCATTTTTTTAAAAGTACAAGTACAGTATTATAGTGATCACGGAAGCGCCTTAGATAGAGAACTGCAGTAAAATGCGAACGATGCTAAAAAACCAGACAGGAAATTAGGTGATAAATCCATACCACCTGCGTGGCATAAAAACTGATAAAGTGGATATCACACAACTTAGTAAGACATATGGAATTAATTATGCCACAAAGAAAAAAAACGTAGGTATATCTTACTCGAGGCAACTACAATCGAATGGCTACCGAAAGAAAAACACCACTAATTTAATAAACTTTTCATGTAGGCAATTTTATTTAGGTTTGGCATAAACGAAAAAAACTGCTAATTAAAAAGTTCAATTAGCGTGCCTTAAAAACGACGCTTTTATTATAAGCAACTGTGATGCATTTATAAATTAGAATACAAATGTGTACTCCACGTGACTGAAAGCTTCCCAACTACGCACAGGGATAAAGCCTTGATTCTGCGTTCAAACAATAACTTGTTTTTGTCAGAGATATACACGGAGACATACTCAGTAATTCTAGAAATATCGAAGGTGAATTGTAGATACGCGTAGATATAGGCCCTACATAAATTAATACACGTATGCGTTGCCTTCCATTACTATTTATGATTTCTTTTACTGCAACATCGGCAGGCAGACTATGTAGGGCCTAAATGTCGCTGCGCGAACTTTCGGTGTTATTTTGAAAAGACCTTCTAGTTTCAAATGATGTCGCACATAGAATGTGTACGACGCCTTTTACAGGCATGTTCAACGGAGATGTATATCAAACAAGCAAGAGAAAATAAACACATATGGCACTGTGAAAACTTAATTATATGTACCACTTTGCAGAGTTCGCAATATCAAAGTATTTATTTTTAAATTCTGTGTAGCATTTTGATATCTATAACTTATTGAATTAAATTATTGAATTCACGAATTCCACCATTTGTTTTTCCTGAGCTCCCCATAACACCTCGACTCGCCCCAGGACAAGCAGCATGAGATGCTTCCTTTCCTCTTTTCAAACAAGGGATTACGATAATCCCCATTAGTGAAGCACCCAGCTGTGTTGACAAGGGTCGACAAGGCGTGTCATTAGCCTGGAGGGACAAAGGTGGATTGTAAGGCCAAATTCGCCTGAAAATTCAGAAGATGCTACTTGTCATACATCCGTGCATTTAGATAGGCAATTTTTCATATTTTACTGGAGTTCTTGGCAACCAGTCAACGGCCTTTTAAGGGACTTGCATTACACCTGTATCTTCATTTCTCCGCCATATAATGTTAGAGTCACGACTCAAATTTCGCAGTTTTCCTGTGACGACGAGAAGACGCGCTCCAGTTCAAGACCTTGCGCTTAGAGGCGATCCGCGCTAGAAACACCAGCGAACGTCGCACTTATCATCCCACCTCACTAACACAGATAAACCCCGACCAGACGGCGCCCTCAAGATAAAACTTTGCGCTATATTGACTTGTGTAAGATATTAGAAACATTGTATTTTGTAAAGGAAAATTATCAAGAGCATAATTTGATAATATTCAATTTTTTTTATTTCTAATGAGCCGTAATTGAGAGATGTCATCTTGGTTTCAACTGTTTTTTCAATATTTTTTATATCATTTTATAACAAAAATTTTTCTATTTTGAGAACAGCACATAATTTTATAGAATACCTTCTTATTGATAGTGACTGATTCTTACAAATAGTTTCTCCTGTGAAATAATAAAATTGGTGTTTAGCGTTGAATTAATATTTTTTGTCAGAATGACAACTGTAATAATACCGTCAATAGAAACTAATTTATGGTCTTGGAAAAATAAAAAATAAGCATAATTAAAAAAAAATAAAAATTATTATTGAAGACGGTACACAAAATAATATTTTTAGTTTTAACAAGACGAGTTACTACTCGGCGGTTTCATTTATTCCATACTGCATAGTACGTGTGAGGTAGAGTTTCATGGCAACTGTCGAAAGATTTTGATGAGTTAGTTCGTGTCGATTTATGCTTGGAAATTTTGTGTTTGATGTAATGGAAATTTTAAAAAAAGATTAGTAAAGATTGATCATCTATGTAGTGTCTAAATATGTCTAAATTGTAAATAAGTAATCTTAACCACTGGCTAAATAATAATAATAATTTCACTTTCAATATTAAACCGATAATAACAATTTTTTTTCTATTAAACCACAGTAAAAAATCTAATACGCACAAAAGTATTCACAAATATGAACAACTCACCCGTGGAGAGCTTTGAAAGAATTTAAAAAAGCTCTTTCCTTAAGGTACTTTGCTGCGGAATGAATCAGCGAGATCCTGCGTGCCCCTGGTCGTGACATGAGGCGCTAGACGCATCGTGAAGCGGGACCAGCCTCACGCCTGGTGGACAGGCACACCGCAGTGCGCTCACGAGCCGCGGGCAACATCCTTCACGTCGGGGTTCCCCCGGCTTGAATCGGGGCCACGGAAGTGGCCGAGAGTCATTTAACATAATGTCATTTGACCGCCAGTCGTTTCTCCGACATTTCCGTGGTACCTCAATTCGAAGGTAACCGCGGAGATACTCGAGGTGTTCAACAAAGCTAAGAATGAACTTGGCATTTACGATACAAGAGTCCGCCGGTTGGTGCAGTGACGTTGCAACATCCGCAACCAGCCTTCAGTTTTAACATCCGCTGCAAGATTGCGTGTAAAAATGTTTTGGATTTAAAATCAACACAAACAATAAAACAGATGAAGCTAGGAGCAGCCTCTCAGGTAGGTGTTTGGCGGTCGCTGTGTGCATTGAGAACTGCCTACCTGCCAGGCGCGAGAGACACGAAGCTTCGCGTCGTGAGAAGGCATCTACGGAAGTTGATGTTTTAAAACCCGGGTCGACAAATAATATCACGTAGATTTTTTTAAGATGACTAAAAAAGGACAAGGGTTACAGAAACCAACGGTTGATTTCAGAAGTGTAAAGAATGGTGCGAATAGCATGTATTTCTTTATTGGTTTCGACGTCTCTTCGACAAATGAGGTCATTAGGTACGGATGCGCTGAACTCTGTAGTTCAAAGCAATCCGGGGGAAGTCATAGGACTCAAGGAAAGCAAATCGCACAAACATGGGTCCTCCCGAGCGAAGAAGTCACGATCGTTCAGCCATCCCGCGCGGCGCAACTCTGCTGGGAGGAGCGACAGAGAGGTGTGTGGAACAGGTTGGTGGGGAAGCAGGAGGAGGGGGGTGAGGAACAGGCTTTCTCCGCGCGGCGGGAAAGTGACGGACGCGCGCAGAAGAAGAAAGTGTCCGGGGCAGCAGACGAAGCGGCGGCGGCCGCAGCGCGGGTGATTACAGTCATTAAAACCGCCGGGGGGTAGGGGGTGGGGTGGACGCTAGAAGGGGAGGGGATGGGGTCGACGAACTGCGGCGTCCTCTGCAGGGTCTGCCCCTCCACCCCCTACCCCCCTCCTCGGGGCCACTTTCACCTCTCCCCGGGGACGAACACTCCCGTAACAGCGCTGATAACAGACGTACTTACGGACTAGCGATGAATAAAGGACCAGCAAAGTTAGCGTTATGACTACCATTATAGGTTTGAATGGCATTTTCATTGGGTCATGACACGTCCCGTAGGACATGAAACCAATAATGAAATATTGTAACACTTTGGTTGTATTTCTTGTAATCTCACATATGATTGATCCCTGGAAGTTAGGGCTGTAATAACACATTCACATAGGAGTGTAGCAGGATGTAGCAGCATCCAATGAACGAAACACCTCGACTTATTTGTGCGCAAAGGTGCCGAGTTAAGCCTGGGACAGAACATAGCGCGAATTGCACAGGGGTCTAGGGATGAGGTGGAGCTACGCGATAAATGATTCCAGACCAAATATTGGATATCTTGCTTGCCAATAGATGTGTGCACGGCGAACGCGGATAGTTTGTTTAGGTTTTACATATACATAGTCGACAGCGAGGTGTCAGAGAAGAACCTACTCCATACTCGTTAGGGGGCATCCATTAATTACGAGAGGTGTTTTTAATTTAATTTGGAATTTGGACCCCTCCTTTCACCTTGGTGAGATTTCATGAGATGTGGTGGGACATCCATCCGCCTCACGTGAATTTTACCCTGTAATTTCTAAATAACTAAAAATTTTAATAACCTGCGTAGCGGGGAATTTTCCGAATGTAATATCCACTTGTGCGCTACTTGTTATGGCCATAGAAATTTACTAATACTGACTATACCCAAGATTGCTTTTGTAATACAAAATCAATCTCTTCGAACTCAAAACTTTTTTTTCTTTTTGAAACTCTAAACGTTTTTATTTATTCTCTAAATAACAAACATTTCCGTAACCATGAAAAACAAAATACGGGTAAAATGGAGTAGGTACTCCAAAAAAACTTAAAATAATAAATTTCATTATTTTAATCGGTAATAATAATGTATATATTTTAATTAAAAAGTTTACTTGAGATCTCCAATAACCCCCACCCCTTTTTCTCTTTAAATGACATTTGGTGCTATTTTTCTGGACCTCCACCCCCCCCCCCCCCCAATCATGAGGTCACGTAATTAATGGATGCCCCTCAGGGAAAATTGGGAGAAGGCATCGGCTACGACTAGGAGATCGGCAAAAATTTGCGTATTAATTTCGTTAACTGATAGGACCCGGGAATTTTGTGAACTGGCATCAGGCTAAATTCAGAGCCTTATATTTGCTCTACCAATAGTTGACACTGGCTTATTTCTTAGAACTGTTTTGCTGTCGTTAGTTGGCACTACCTGACTACTACGTTTATCTAGCTCCTGACTCACGGTCATAGAGAGACGTATCTAAGTAACTGCGGTCCAAACACGAACACAATGAAAGCGTATAAAGGTTTGCATTCCAACTTGCGACCAGATGAATCCGCGAAATTTCTGTAGCTCTCGTGATTGACTACAATTTAAACGATTTTTACCCTTTTGTTTCTTCTACGATGCGTTAATTTGGAGGGCTGTGAGATAATAAATATCTGTCAGTGAAGCATCCAGTCCACGGATACCCAGCTGAGAATTTTCGGAAGTCATGAACCTAGGAACACGTGTCATTGCCCAGCGCGTGCAGAGGTACTGTGTGGGTCATTGAACCCGCGGATTTTCCCAGGTCCGAGCCTTTTGCCTGTTGCAAGAAACAAACTCAGCACTTCCTTGTAGTGATTGCAGGGGGGAAACAACCGATAAACCAAAACCAGAATGGCTGGAAAACAGTGCGAACCCGGGTCTCCAGAAATGCGAGTCAACTGTTCAATACCTCAGGGTTTGCGGAAACCCGATCTAAAAAAAAAATGTGTTTTTTTTTTAATAAAACCCGTTTTTTCGATATTACTTGATTTTTTTTTCTTCAAAAAGTCTGCATTTTGGTGATTTTTCTGAACCAATAAACTTGTTAATATTAACCCTATTGAACCTTTTGTTTAGTTGTCTTTACTCTTAGTTTTTCTAAATAAAATATTATTTTTTATGAATTTCTAAAGGGTTAGTTATAATAAGCTGAAATCAGCCTGTATTTTGTAATTTAGTGTGCATTTATCATTTTCGTATACTTACTTTGTGAATTGTAATAGAACATGTTAGTTTTATAATTACATTTTTATTTACATTAGTTTTCAACTGGGCTTTATTGAAAAAAAACGCCTCAAAACCCGTGGTTCAGGTTCATGGCTGCCGGTCCTACCTCACTCGGTTTGTTCGATTTACGAACTCATTTACCACGTATGTCCGAGTTTCACGACAGTTAAGTTTTTGATAACTAATGACTAGTAGCTGTATTCTTACATGAAATACTATTATTTGGAAACAGTCTAGATTGCAAAAGTTTCTACAATTGAATGACACTTGTCACTGGATAACGGGTTATTTAACAAGGAACCAATGAAAAACGCCTGGGAAAATTTTTCGACAGGATCACGTGCACCCCGGAGAAACATGTGAAATGTGGTAGTAGCCAAAGAACACGTGACATCAACATTTTTATGCACATTTTTGTGAAGTCTTGCCTGGCTATTTAAAATAGGGCGAATTTCGAAGATCTTTGACAATACGTCGAATTATTTAATTTATATTCTCTTTTTTTTTACTTTGAAATAATTCACTAAATTAAACAGGAAATTTAGCACTCACAAAAGCAAGCTTGTGTATGAGTGCGTCTAGTAACTTTGATCCAGGTACGATATTTTGACTAATTTAAACATATTAAAAATTGTAACAATTGACAAATAAATTAAAAAATTCAGAAGTCTTACATAATTAGTTAATAAAGTTTAAAGTTAAAAAGATCAATTAATTCAAATACAACATAAATAAAAAGTAAAAAATTATACTTAAAAAAGTACAAGTACTTAAGTTAGACAGTACATAAAAATTAGTTAATTAGTCAATAAATATCTTTATTAGTTCATTTATCCAGCCATAGGTTCACTTTTTTTTCAGTAAGAGACACTACCATTTTTTTAAGCAATATTTTAAAGATATTGTGATATTCTAATTATATTTACGACTTAAAAAGCGTATTTCTTTTGGAGTGACAGATGCAAGTAAACAGACGTGTCATTTCTTTACAGATAAGCTTATTTTGTCAGCTATGTTGTCGAATCGTGAGCTAACGTTGGCTCCGTGCGAAGTGGTCACAAATCTGGCAACGGCGTCAATAATCTGTGGTGGATGCACGTGTGCTATCCCCAAGATACCCGGCAAGCGTGGGTTCAACCCATTAGGGTATTTTAGGTATTTATGTGCGAGAAATGGGCGCGTGGCCACCACGTGCGATAGAAGCGAAACTTCCCGCTTCAGTAACACACTTGAACAATAAAACAACATTTACAATAATTAGAGCCACGGAATTTTCGCGTATTCATTTAGTCGCAAGCTAGAATGCAAACCTCCACACTGTCGCACTGTGTTCATGATTGGACCGCAGTTATCTGGACACGCCCCTCTACGACCGTGAGCCAACGATGTCCAGCTAGGAGAGAAGTAAGCGAATCAGGTAGTGCCAAATAACAAGGATAAAAATGTTCTCGCTAAGAAATCAACCAATGGGAAAGTAAACATGGGTCGAGCACACCTATAACTTTGAATTCTATCCTGAGGCCAGAGGAATCCGCGAAATTTCCAGGACTCTTAACAATAATTCACTTTAACGGTAACACCAAACAGTTCAGTGCACAGTTTGTTTCACAGCGAATACCACAAAGTCCAGGAAATGCGCAGCTGGGGTACGCCTGGGTGGGTTCGTCGCTGTTTCCAGCGAGGAGCGGCGGTCGGCAGGACGAGTGTGTCAGCAGAGTCAGCAGCGTAACTGATGCGTGGGAGCGCTCGATATCCCCCTCGCCCTTCGATTCATCACGCTCTTATGAATCATCGCCTCGACTTACCCTACCGACAGTTCAGAAGTTTCATTTCAAAAACAATAATAATTACCACTACAGACGTACCGACCAATACATTCATCAGTGTGCTTGGTATTTTAACGGAACTCATCATTTTGTCGTGACGATCAGCAACGGTATAGCAGGCCTGTTGTGACTTTTCAAATCAAGCTTAAAGTAACTATCAACGTACACACGATTTAGAAAATTACAGTAGTTAATTTCCCCCTTGTGTTCGCAAACCAGCATTCATAATAACGCTGCGTTCACAATGACACTACGGCCGCTACGTGACAGCAAAATATCCGTTATTGTGAACAAACTGGTTTATACACGCGCGACAAACAAATATAAACGATTTTATATAAAATATTTCATACGTACCAAACATACAACAACCAACAAATATTAATCGTTGTTTTTGTAATAATTTTTTAAAGCTAAGATTTAAAATTGATTCGGAAAAAAATTCTGCGTGGACACATTTAAAAGGTTTCTCGTATCAGTTTAGTAAGCTAAACCTTAGCAAATACCCGAAAAATAACCGTATTATCAATACACCAGTCTAATATTCTTGGGAAAAAATAATATTCCGAGGCTTATTTCACTACTTTTCGATGCCAATAGGAAATCTTGATAGTCAAACGTTGTCGCGCTGATGTCGCAGAAGCGACGAGCATGATGGGTTGTAATTTTTTTTTTTTTTGCGCCGCACCCCCGCGATATTGTCATTCCAGCTCGAGAAGTGACGCGAACCTTTGATGATGCCAGGCGATACGTCTTCATTTGCACTTGCGTGCTAGGCTCGCTCCTGCGCCTGGCAGCCGCTACTACTCCGAGCAGCGCTGGTGTGCGACGGGTTGCGTACTTGCTAGGGGCACCGCACGAGACCACGCTGAACCGCGCTCGTCAGCAGTAGCAGATGAATGAGAGTGTGCGAACCTTTACTGGCATGTAGAATAGCCTCTGTGAAAAGTGAAACAGGAGGTAAAGTTTTAAAAATTGGAGCACAAACAAGGTTTTTTTTTTTCATTTCAGAAAGCAAATAAAATGTGTTTAATGTCATTATTCCTTAAAAAAAAAAAACTTTTTGAACTTGTAAACACGGCAACGGGAATTCATATTTACAACCTAAGAGATACTAATTACTAAATTATTAATACACATTTTAAAACTCAAATTTGCTATAATATCACTCTAATTTTTTTTAAACAGTTTAATATTTTAACATACTAGAATTTAGGTCATAAGATTAGTCCATCTTTTTAAAATGAATGTATGTTTTGTTTAATGTGTGAACTATGTCATATCAAAAATTTCAATTTATACTGGCTGCTTTGCATGAGCACATATTATATACCTATTGCAAAATATATGTTTTTCGCACACAAATCGATTAAGTGCAGAAAAAAAGTGAAAATTGCATTAAACATACTATACATATTAAAGTTTATTTAGAGTGAACAATATTTTTTTTGCTTTCATTTTCATTTCATGTTTTTTTTTTTTAATTGAACACAAAAATAAATCCAATGAAAGTTTTACTTCATATAACAAAACAGTTCTTGTTTTTCTGTGTCTGAACTAAATAAGTTACACGCCAGACAAATTCTTGACACACAAAGATCGCAGACTTCCAAGGCCTTTGTCTAGAGTGGCTTGGCCGCGTCGAAGGCGAAGATTTCAATGACCTATCGGTCGAACTGCAGGTAACTGAAACCCTGATGATGGCGAATGCAAGGTTGACCGAAACGTCAGTGAAATCTTCGCCTTCGACGCGGCTAAGAGCCGGAAGCCAAGCAACTCTAACATGCAGTTTTCAAATATACGTATGATATATTGAAGAAAATTATGGCTATTTAAGTCATTGAGCAACATCATTAGGTCAGCGAACGCAACGTATTTTAAAACTTCAGATAAGCCGAAGAGTCGAATTTTAGGAAATGCTGATCTAATTTTAACGTTAAGTGCTTACACGTGTCAGTGCCGATCACATTAAGGAGAAGATATAGAAACCGATTATGCCATGTTGGTGTTCTACGGTTTTCAAGCCATAACAATTTTTATATTTTTTTAGTATTGAAAATTATATTTATAGTTATGATTTACAATATTTATAATATATGTTTAATGATATTATTACTACAGCTGTACTAAACGCAAAATAATTCACGGTGAAAACATGTTGTAACCGCAACATTGTAAAAAATGTTCTTAAATTTACAGAGAACGCCGGTTACAATTAATCCAGGGATCTTCGTAAACTTACGGGTTTCTTCGTTAAATTACGGGTGCTGTGTTTACTTACTTTGAAAATGAATCCACAAGAATCTTCTTGGTATAATAGTCAAACATTCAAAAACTTGCTACGACTCCTACAAAAACACTCCTATTTCTTCTACGTGTGCTCTTACCCCATAAACAGAGCTCGGAAGTGGAAATACGAAGCAGTTTTCACGAAGATCCAGTTATCTGAAATTACGAATAACTCTTCGTTTATTTAAGGTTAATTATTCGTCGAAACGTTCGTAAATATATACTGGAATTTCTAAGAGTAAATCATAAACTATGCTTTAACGAAGCCAATTTTAAAAAATCGAGCGATACAAATTAGTTAATGCCTATAAACGGGTGAAATCATGATTGTGTATCTTGAGATCCTATTTCTGTCCCTTGATTTGCTTTCTTAATCGGAGAGAGAATGGGTGATTCCCGAGATTTCATAATCCGGCTGCGCGATGCGGACGTAACGACTCGGCGAGCGAGAGAGAGAGAGAGAGGGAGAGAGGGAGAGAGAGGGAGCCGCTAGCGAGTTGTTCCCGAACTGCCGGCCGGCCGTTGAACCTCGCCGGGGCACGTACAGTCGCGGCGAGACGAGCTGCAGCATCCCGCGCCGGCCGCCGAGGGTTAACGTACGATGCCCGCGCGCCGCACGACTCGTGCGCGTGGCTGTACGCCGTACTCTCACCTCCCTGCTCGCTTCCTCTCGCCATGCCAACGTCTTGGCTGACGAATAACACACGGGCGCCATTTCAATAACAAAGATCAGAAAATGCTGGACTTTACAGTGACTTGCATTGGAAATAAAAATGTTACCTAAAGTATTTCTTTTGGTGGATTTTGAAGAAATATTACCTATTGCATTCGTTACCGAGGAACGATTATGTTCTTATTTCTTAATCCCTAAAACGTTCCTTAATGAGCGAAATCGGACCAAATAAGGATGGTTTCTGGAAAACTAAAAAAATCCCCATTGCAGCCGTTTAAAGTTATTAATTAAGCATGGACACTCATTAAAGCATTCTTGTAACCAAAAATTTAAGGAACTCCCTACCCGTTTATTTTAACTCAAACAGGACTTGATACATGACTACTTTCCTACGTTCAAATTAAAGTATGTAAAGCACAGCGTTTAAAATCGTTTGCCACGTAATCTATTTTTCTTCATATTTTTAGCTAACTAAAATATATTTATAAGTTTTAACATGACAGAAAAATGTAGTTGTTTTCAAAAATCGACAGTTTCATTGACTTTCATGTGATAGTCCCTGCTTGTGTGGCGGAAAATTAATGAAGTTATTAATGTTCCAGCGAAGCTTCATAAAGTATTTATTCAGTTTCTAACCACTGTATCTTTGATGTTGAAACCAGTCGCTTGCTCACGCACCTACTATTATTTTCATCCGTTATAACGTAAAGAATATGATGGCTTACGGAAAAGCTGAAGTTCGATGTTCCGTTTCCCAAGGCGACTTATTGTTCGTTCAAAATGTGTGTTTAAAAATATACCTATAGTTTGTGTGGCTCTTAAAGCGGCGGCGCATCCACTTAGACAAGCTTGTGTGGAAATACTTGTCCATCAGTTCATTATTTTATTAATGAATTTTATCTTTCCACGGAATTCAATTTTCACAGTTTACAGATTATTACTGTTTCCCCCCCCTTTATTTTAACCTTCTTGCCCCATCCTCTATGTGTACGACTAAACGCTTCTTGTAACGATGGCAAAAAAAAAAGAGAGTGTACTATCATAATGCACTTTTTTCCTAAACCTAATAAAAGATTATTGATTTCAAATGCTAACAAACATCGTGACGGTATTTGTTTAAACCACCAAGTGCAAAGAATCATATAGTTTTCACAGGAAGGTTTGTGGAGCGGCTTTCTGTCACTGTTTTGCTGACTGATGATAGAGGCTTGGTTAAATGAATGATATACACTTCAAACAACGAAATAAAACCAAAATCTCCATAAAAATGATTACTGTATTCTTAATTTTACATGACACGAAAGTGTGTTTAAATACTGTACGTTATGCATACATAAATATCATTAACTATTTACATGCCAGTGAATTAACTCTACACTACGATAGATTAAACAATACAATTTGGCGTTACTATGCATGATACTTAAAGGCCAAAATTTTATTTTTCCTTACGTTGTATGAATGCTTTTATGTAAATTACTGACTGTTTACAAACACACGCTAAGGAGTATTTCGTGTCCTAGGATCTTTGTTTGTAATCAAACTGCGACTACTATTAAACGAATGCAGATCGACGAGTCCATCTAATAATGTTCTGGTCTACACGTGCTCTTCTTTTTAAGGTAGTGAAAATTCGTCACATCATTATCACCTCGGTTCTTTCTTAGTTGCTGTACCTCGGAGCATATGCACTTGTGAACCTTTTGTCTTTTGTAACCATAGGTAAGCAGTGAAAAATGACTATTAAATAGTAGTTGTGAAATTGTTCCATGAGGAAATCGCGTTGGAATTTATTACTAATAAAACCCTTTTGTGAAGAGCCTAGAACTTATTCCAGGTGAATTCCTCTCGATCGCATTTTCCAGAGTCGGGAGTACAGATTAATTGTGAGAAAAGTTTTATTATCAGCTCAGTGATGTTTTACACGCTTAAAGTCACAGAACCTTTCTGCACCACTTGCTTTTATTTTGGACTTAACGAGCATTTTACCCATCTTTTTAAACTCCCAACTGGCTTATTCATTTTTTTACTGGCTTCTTTAGATCCTTATTCAACCAATAGATTTCAACAACGGTTTTACTATCACCAAATTCATATAAAAAATGTTAGTATTTAATAATATTTCCTGTTATCTTTCTTATAAAACAATCACAAGTTTTTTCTATATTTCAAAGCATGTCCGAAAACTGTAGAAATGAGTATTGAAGATTTGGTAACGTATTTTGTGCACAACTTATGGTGTGGTTTCCGTTTTCTATAAAAGGGATATGTTTATAATTTAGGACGCCAATCCACTTGGCTCATTCATAAACTGCATTGTGTTATTTGGAAAATGTATGTTTTTAATATCAACTGAAAAAAACAGGCCCCAGGCTGTTTAGTTGTAAAAATATCACATTCATTAGGCATATGTTGATTTAGGAATACACATTTTGAAGATATTTACCATGTTCATAAAAGTGACTGGTGCGACAAAAATATATATATCTACAACTTCTTTATAAAAAATCACAAATTTATACTACCATACGACAATATTTACGACTGATTATAAATGGGTCACATACTCTCCCCTAATAAAGTTTATGGCTTAGCGGGCAAAATTTATGCCCATTTTTCTGTTGATTTTAAGTTTTTGATTTTTCTTCTAAAGTATCAAGGGCATTTATAGCTGTGTATATACAAACAATGTGTGCCAAAATAAACAGGATGTCCAAAATTATAGATGTGAAATTATTGTGTGAACTACACAGACAAAGTGTGTTCGTATGTATTTAAGACATATCTTGAAACGAAGACAAGAGACTAGCTATGATGCTATCTAAAAACATCTAAGACAGTGGTCCTCAAACATTTTTGAATCCCATGACATTAGGATTTAGTCAAAATGTGCTGTATCCATTCTTTAAAATGTTGTCAGAAACGAAATAAACGAAAAATAAAAACAATTAGAATTTACCCCTTATGTTTTATGGCACAATTGTTGTGAATCTAGCGCATATTATAGTGGTTTTATCGTTACTACGTAATTGATAGAAAAAAACTATTATCTTTGGAAGAGTAAATATAACCTTTTGGACAGACACACTTCAATAACTGTCTCCTCAGCTAATGTATTGTAGTTGCACCATTTCGTACACACACCATAATATGCATTAGGATGACTGTTTTTTCCAAGAGGATTTGTTGGTTTTTTTGCAAAATGGAAAAAGTAACGTAAATCAAATAAATGACATTTTAAAAAAACATGTTTTACTATTATTTACTGTCGATATGCCAACCAATATTTTTCAATGTTTATAAAATACGATTCTTAAATCAAGAAGCTGTAGTAGAAAATTATACTAAAAATAGAAAAAAAGTATTAAATTTTAATTACAATTCCTGTTAAGGACAATAAAAAATTTTCAAAACTTTTTTTTTTCCTTACGGTTTAATTTATTTCGCTCATTTGATGAATGAAAAACTAAGGCAAGATTTCTTGCATTCGTTATGAACTGCATCCAACAGAAGATGAGCAGTCACAAAAGGGCCATCAGAAGTCTTCCTTGCACGAGGCCCGCCTGGTGAGTGCGGAGTGCGAGAAGAGTGGCGCTCGCTGAGACTTTGTTCACGGGCCGTGAGTGGCCCGCGACCCGCCGGTTCAATGACACGTGGTGGTTCGCTGCTTGCTTAGATTATTGTGCGCTTTATCCATGGGCGTAGCCAGAATTTGTGAAGAGGGGAAAGGGGGAGGGAGGGCTAAGGGTATGGATAATATTCCCACCCTTAAAGGAAGGGTCAGAGGGGCTCCCTGGTTTTTTTTTTAAATACTTGATGCTTGAAAGCGTTTTTTAAGGCTATGTAAGGGTCCTTAAGTACTTGTTAGATCCTTACACTGCGAATTCTTATGATTACTTCTAAATACGTCTAAATACGTGTTTAGGGAGAATGCTACACAGAAGAAAAAAAAGTTCTTTACAAAAGATTTCCTTGGAAACCAGTTGCCAAGAAATATTTTTTAAAATGCTACTAGAAAGTTATTGTAACTTTGTACAACACATGACAATGGTAAGTTTTGCATGTATGAAATACGTCTTTTCGATATAATACTGAGTGTTACTTTTGTATTTTAATTAATGTTTGATTCAAGCATACTTTTTAAACCATGGAAAAGATAATCGTATATTCAATATTTTGGCTTTATTTTGTTGCATCATGCTTATTAATGTGCGCAGTTAATACTAGAAAGCTATCCAGGGAACGGGTTACAAATAACTTGAACTATTGGAGGGACTGGTACAACACGTGTGGCAACTTGCATCCGTATATTTTAGATTTCGTGGACATCAGGAGATGTACTAAGCCTATTGGTGTGCCAAAATAAATTTTAAGGTAGTGAAACTATCATGAAATACATTTTGTAAACTTGAATAGTCATAACAAAATACAATCGCAACTTTAAAAATAACTATAATTTAGAAGCCAGGAAAATTATGTTGAAACAAACATGGCGTCAAGAAACAAATATACTGAACACATTTTTGATTCTCTAAAGCTTGCGAACGCGGCGCTATTTTTTAAGTACTTTTCAAAATAAAATTTGCAGTACAATAGATAACAAAATTAAACTGAAACATTTTAAATCGCTTATTATATCACTAAGTATAAGTATGTATATTTGTTTTTTTGCTTAAACGACAGAAATTAGTATGTAAATACTTCCTACAAATCAACCTTGACCTTATTGAGTTGATTCGACATTTAAGATTTAACAGTAAAAATTTTATCACGAATTTTTTTAATTTAACATAGCGTCAAATATATGCAGGCACTCAGTTTATTGTTTCTACAGTATGTGGAACGCTGCGCTATCTCTGCATTTCAATATTAACTAAATGATTGTCAAAATTGTAATGCGTATTTTTTAAGTTGTCATTATTTATTGTTGTAACTATAAATTATAACTCGAAGAATTAAACTATAGTTGTAATATTATAAAGTATAATTTGGCACATAAATAAGGCTTAATACATCCCCAAATGTTCGCGTAAGTTAATATATACGGATGAATCACGCGGGTCGGCCATATTTTCGAAATTTCTATGATTTCCACAGATGGCAGCACCGTGTTTATGGACACATTTCCGTTCCAATACACTTCCGTTCCATATACGGAATTACACATAAAAAACCGGATGGCCTGTACGTGCACTTAAAGTTGAGCTATCGAACAGCATAAATATCTAAATAAATATTTATAAAACAATATCAAGATATATACTGAATACATCTGAATTTTTTTCTACAACTGCTGACAATTTTTTTAAGTGAATATACTGTGGATGATTTTCTTCCTCTAAAGTTTTTTAAAAGTTTACATTTTTTTAGGGTGGCGATAAACGCCTCATCATTTGGCTGTACTTCGTAACGTTTTTCTTAGCGTCTGAAGGAAAACTGATTCGCTCAACTCGACTAAACCAACTGGAAATGCGTCAAGTAAACCAACTGGAAATGCGTCCGGGAAACCAACTGGAAAAGCGTCAAGGAAACCAACTCAGAACAAATATTCGGGACCATCCTAAAACCCGATCTTGGAAAATTATAAGAAAACCCTTCAATAAAAGGACAGACGAAAGTTTTGAGCCTTTTCTCTTATCTCGCCTTGTTCCCTTGCAGACTTCAACGGTCATTGATCCTTTGGAGGACTTCTTGTTGGATCATCATTTTTATTTTCTGTCGCGCGCTCAGTTCTGCCACAATAGCCTACGTGTGCATTAGTGCACCAGAACTGCAATGCTACCCGGTTCTAGTCACTTGCCCACTGCGTAGAAGCATGCTGGGCAAGACTTCACAGTGTCATCCGCAGCAAATATTTTTAATATTTTTATTTATGGGATGCTAATAAAACTAATGTTTCTGTTATACTGTATTTTTTGTAAATGAAACAGAAATATTCATGTAAAATTACACATATTTGTACATTTACACGCAAACGACTGTATCACTTCAAAATAGTATTCACAGTAATACTGGGTTTGGATTCTTACCCGGATACTATTACTTTGTCTAGTCTGTGTACTTCCAATAGTTAAAGGTATTAGTAAATTATTCCCTGAATAGCTTTCCAGTATTAACCGCATAATAAAATAAAATAAAGTCCAACGATTGCAATTTCAATTATCTTTGCCATGATTTATAAATTTATGCCTGAATGAAATATCAATAAAAATATAAATTTATGCGCCCATTTTTGTAAGAAATACTCAGTATTATCTCAAAATTATATTTCATATATGTAAAAATAACCTTAGCCATGTGTTGTACAAGTTCATAATATTTTTGTAGTATACTCAATATGTCTTGGCAACTGGTTTCCAGAGGAATTTTTCGTATAAGTACAGAAAATTATTTTCTGTGTACATTTCAAAATTAAAATTTGTTCTTTTCTTTCACTTGAAGAAATAAGTATCACTGTTTCTATGTTGATAAAATTTAAACTTATAATTGATGGAAGACATAAATTTAAAAAAAAAAATACGTCAAGTAAGACTACATCAATACAATACACTTTTAACTACATAGGTCTAGCTACAATGGTATATTTAAGTTACCGAAACGAGTGTTCGAAAAATTGTTTCTGGTGGTTCATCCCCCTTTTATTTTTCCTATCAGGAAATCATTGAAAATCTTCTGATACGCCTGATGAGCAATAAATAAATAACTTATGCTTAGAGATACCGGGCGTAATGTAGCGCTACCAGTAAACATCCAACATTTTTGTTGGTCAATGATTTGATAGTTTTTAAACTACTTGTACCTATTGATATTAAGTGAAACCCAAAGAAAGAGATTTAATGCACATTTATCTGCAGTCTGCACTCCTGTTAATTATATATACATATTTTTAAATTCCACTTTTCAAATCATCCGTCGGGCACTGATTTCACAAACAACGCACAATCTCCCATTGTCCAGTGAAATTCGGTGTTCTGAGTACAGATTAAATATTCAAGCCTTATGTAGAGTATTTTTCCCTTTGGCTGCACTGACAGCGAGACAAGTGTTGTCCGGTAGAATAGGGACGGCAGCTGGCGTGACCAACTGTGAAGTCAACAAATTTTGGCATACACTTATCCCACTTAAAAACATTTACCTAAGTTCAAGTCGATTCATATTGAGCCTTGTTGTTACTAAAAAAAAAAAAAAAAAAAAAAAAAAAAAAACTTTATATCAGAACGTCGTTATTGTAGAATTCATATATGTATTAGCACAATGAAGAATTATGAAGGAGAAAAAAACCTACTGCATGAAACATTGCTTTAAAAATACCTGAGGCACAAAATGGCGTACCAACAGATTGCATAGGATCTTCTAGTAGGTGGTTTGTAAATGCCTAAGTCATACAAGAATATTCAACAAACGAATACTCGCTAATATATATATATACATATATATATATATATACATATATATATATATATATATATATATATATATATATATATATATATATAGGTATGAGGCTTCGATAATACTCATTTCACAAGTGTCTCTCCTTGAAAATTCTTGACGATACTGTGGTCGTCACATTCTCGCCAGAATGATGCAGTTTACTAAAACGAGCAAATCACATTCGAGCCAGTACCCTTCCCGATTAAAGCCTTGTTAATGTGAAGTCCGTGAGTTATTACATTCTTTGAACGGTACCCCAGGAACCGGTTTCCTACGCGGAATTTATGTTTTCTTAGTTCGCGGTTAACAACAGCCGTAAATTCAGTCCGGACTTAACGACTGGGGCTCGTCCAACCGCTGTGTCTGCTCATCCACTACCGACCTTCGTGCATGGTATCGATATCTCTAAGGAAAATATTAATAAATCAAAATAAACACTGCGCACAATTTTTTTTTTCTGTATTTCTACAAAAGATTCTTTTGAAAACCAGTTGCCAAGATATAGCCTGTAAGATTACAAGAAAGATATTGTAACTTTGTATAACTTACGGCTATGGTTATTTTTTATATAAATGAAATACATTTTTTCGAGATAAAACAAAGTATTTCTTACGAAAATTTTATATTTTAATTGATGTTTCATTAAGATATATTTTTTTTTAAACCCATGGAAAAGATAAACTAATATTCAACAATTGGACCTTATTTTGTTGCATAATGCTTATTTAATTGCGCAGTTAATATCGGAAAGCTATTCTGGGAACGGTTTACAAATAATTTTAACCACTGGAGGTACTGGGACAACATACCCGGTAAGAATCCGAGCCCAGTATTACTGCGAACACTATTTTGTAGTGGTACAGTTGTTTTCATGGTAAGTGTACAAGTTTACAATCATCTGTAATTGTATTTGAATATTTGTGTTACATGTACAAGAATGAAGTACAGTGCGGCTGGATTCCTGGCGAGGCAGAAGGGTGAAGCTCCGCGCTCTAGAGCCCTGGTGCGGTGGTGACTGGGCGGAACTCCAGGTGAGCTAGGGCGAGTTCCTCGGAGATGGGACAGGCACAGACCGCACCCTGAATGTCTGCGCAGGCGCAGCCCGCAGCGGGGAGGTGAGTGAATCCCACGTCCAGCCTAACCTCAAACCGCGCCGGTCATCCAACATACTTCCAACTGCACCGTAAACGTTTTTGACATGAATTTCCGACAGTAATATGAATGTCTAATTTCGTGTTGGTCGTCACTTCGGTTGAGTATTCGACACCGTTTAACACTCGTAAACTATGAAAGCTACAGAGGTGAAGTAAATATATATTTTAGTAGAGCAGACATCGTTCGTTGTCGTTTCGTATGACTTCCCCGGTTATCATTTGCAGTGATGAAGTAATGAGCGTTATTGTGGAGCGTCGAACTGAAGTCAGTGAGAGTTAACTCCGAAATAATAGACCGATTTGCGTAATTTAAACATTTTATTTTGTTCGTGAGTGAGCACTGAGTGGTTCTAGTTTGAGTGGAATAACTATAAAGCTTTGGTTTTGGAGCCATTAATCGCAAAATGCCTAAGTGAAAACGGGTTATGTTGGAGAAAACTAGAAAAACAAGCAAAATCACCCGAGCAGAAGCAATCAAAAATGCAGAAAAGTGTCGTAGGTATCGAATAGGAAAAAGTAGCCAATAGAAATGAGCCAGTGGAGCAAAACGAGTCCCTGAACGAGGCGTGAAATTGGCGCTCAAGCAAGCTTCAGCCGTCTACCTCGTGAGATGCGACCGAGAATGCAGAGCATGGTTTGATAATGGACTTGGATACGTTCTCTGATGATTCTGATGTTGATACGGAGTCAGTTGAGCCAGTGGTTGTGACTGATGGGCCGAGTCTGTCGCGGCTAGAGCAGACGATTGAGAGTAGCAGTAAATACTCGACGGCCGATAAACAATTTCTGGGTAAACTAATTATTTTGACGTGAATTCGATGAACTATACGATGATTAGATGAATTCGACACCGTAATGATTTATATAACGCAATTATATTTATTTGCCTACCATTTATTGTTTATGAATAACAGCCTCTGAAAGAACATGTTTTTGGTGTCGCAATTGTTCTGGCGTGGCCGCCCGACCGTCAAGTAAGATATTCGCCGAATTCACGCCAAAAATAAAGCAACATAAATGCTGTTAAATTATTTTATTTATTTCACTACAACATTCCCGTTCATCGCGAAGGAATTTCATGAAACAAACCCCTGGCGGCTGTAGTCCAAATACAGTCTACCCAGAATTTGTTTTGTAAATGGAACATAAATATTCATCTAAGAATACAGAATTTGTACATTTATATGAAAACAACTACATCACTACAAAATAGTGTTCGCAGTTATACTGGGTTTGGATTCTTACCCGGGTATTTATGATTGGTGTTGTCCCAGTACATCCAATACTTAGTTAAAGTTATTTGTAAATCGTTCCTGAATAGCTTCCCAGTATTAACTGCGCAGGTACTAAGTATAATAAAACAAACATAAAGTCGAATTATTGAATATTCGATTATTTTTTCCATATTTTAAATTTATTTATGTTTGAATGAAACATCAATTCAAATACAAAATTATGCGCTAATTTTCGTAAGAAATACTCAGTATTATCTCGAAAAACATATTTCATGTATGCAAAAATAATCATTGCCAAATGCTGTAGAAAGTCACAATATATTTCAATTTGCTGTATTCTTCTAGTCGGGCAATTCAAATCTTGTGGCTACAACCATCCATTACAGGCAAGCTAAAAACATGGCGTCCCAAAACTGCAATCGCTGGGGTGTGACTTTCGAGAAGCAGGTACCAGTGTGGACAGTGGCGGGCGCAGGGAGGGAGGATTGGGGGATACAATCCCACGATAAATTTTAGAAACAATTTTAGAAATATCAGCGATGTCAGTATGTCATTTTGGGCGATGCAGGGTGAACTGTTACAACACTAACAATTTTAACTGTGTGAAGCCGTGTCGCCTACGGCTACTTCTGTGTTAGTGTCGAGTGTAATGAAAGTATGTAAATACACAAGTTCAAATTTAATTTTTTTTTTCAAATTCACGTCCCCTCCTTTTTTTCCCAAACCCGAATAAATAAAACTTATAGGAGCAAATCGTAAGTATTTCTATTTATAGTCTACTTAATTCGTTTAACGTGTCTCAAAACTTAAAAATTCTCAAAAGTATTATTAATACTGGCAAATATTTTCTAACACACTTACAAAGCATCGCATGATTTTGCTCACGAAAAATTACAACCACATTAAGAGTTTTACAATGACTGTTGACAGAACAACAGTATCAGAAAGATACTTAGACTACATTGGTACTACATTTGAGAACTGTCAAACTAGACGTGTCCCATGAGCGTTGAACATTATATTTTGTAGAAAATATTTTTATACTTTGAATTTGCTAACCTATCTTCCCGAAGTAGTGGCTAATACTTAAAATATGTATTTGCTTCTTCTTACTATATATATATATATATATATATATATCACAATGGAATTTGTAAAATATTTACACGTAACAAGTTATTTAGAATGATATCTGTCGACGGCATTTTACAATTATTTTACGAGGTAATGAATGGTTTAAATGGTTTAGAATCAGGTGGTCAATTTTCAACTCTAGCCGAGATATACCCAGCTGCCTTTTACAGTGAGTTAGTTATAGCACAATAAATAAAATTATGCTAGGGCATAGCGTTTGTTTGTCCTAATCAGTATAAAAAATGATTATTCACAGACAAAGTATTGCAAAAATCCTATATCATTTAAATTAAAATATAGCTGTAGATCGAAGTGACAGTTATTGTTCGTCAGTGCCTGGAGCCACGTAAGTCGAGTGGCTGGGACACTCGTCTCCCACCGAGATGTTCCAAGTTCTGTTCCCGGCCGGTTCAGAACCGGGTTCCTCGCGGACGTAGCCGCCAGCAGGGGGGTTATCTCGGGCACACCCGTTTCCCACACGCATTCATTCCGCCATCTTCCATCGCCTTAAATGACCCTGGTGTCGACCAAGACGTTAAGGGGATTGGTGCAGGACAAAAAACAGTCATTCGTCAGAATTTGTTGGAAATGATCTTAAGTGTTTAATGAATGCTTGTTTATTACTACTGTAAGGCCAGCCAGCACGTATATAAGCTAGCGGGTGAGATTTAGCAAGTTAGTGGCGAGAGAGCTTCTGTGAGGGGAGGTTGTCGAAGGCTGCAGCTCTGAGGCCTGCCATCTAGCGGGAATCTTTCGAAGGTCTTCCACAATATCGCCTTTCTCTCTCTCTCTCTCTCTCTCTCTCTCTCTCTCTCTCTCTCTCTCTCTCTCTCTCTCTCCAACACGGAAGGAAAGCGAACCGCGATAACCAGCTATTATCTTCGCTTCCCATCTCGCCCTTTCCTTCATTCTCGGATCAGGTAGCCGTCCTTCCCCGCGTAGACTTTCGTGTTACCAAGAAACCAAGACTTAAAAAGGCACAAACCTGTGAAAAATTTGTCCAAAGCTGAATTTTTGTACTGTAGTAGAGTTGACTATGCTTAATAACATACCGAAAGTTTACCGCTGTAGACCTTGTGCGTTATCACCGAAAATTTGCATTTAAGTCCTAGGTGACAGCAACTCACATCAGTCCATTAAAATGCTACCCATTTATACAGTTTTTAATTTTGACTGTCCGTAAACTTACCAAAATAATCTGGAAACTATAATACACCCATTAATGTAAGAAAAAATTAAAATTTTTAATATTTAAGATATGATATAAAGCGATTAATTCACGACATATATTTTTTTTATCTTTGCCACCCAGATAAAAATACGATTTACATCGATTTGAAGAGCCCGATGCGAAAAAATGTCTAAATAAATGTTTATAATTGTACTTTTAGCTTTAAGATAGTATATTTATAGAGAGTGTAGCATAATTAGTTGCCTCATTAAAGCTGCCCGAGCGTTGCAGTGTACTGCGGCCGTACTGATCTTTCACGGCCGGCGTGCTTTGAAACACGCTGCGTACTGCGACACTCAATAAACTTGGTCTTATTTAAGGATTACTTAAAATATATTTAATGCATATGATAAGGTGTATTCATGTTACATCTATTGAGATATACATATTCTTTTTTCTTATATGAATGATTTTTGATACAATAAAATTAACAATAAACAATTTCTGCTTGGAACTTGTAAATCAAAATTCTAGAGGACCTCTGGTTTTATATAAGTGTGTTCGTATTTCGTTACAAAAATTTTATTATTAAAAATTATTTTAATACCAAAAAAAATATAATTATTTTTTATTTCTAATACATTATATTATTTTCGATCAGAACTATGCAAAATTTTAATGTAGCCTATATTATAAAAATATATATTTTTAATTGTATAAAGTTAGTTTACTACATAACAATTGAAGAAAACGATACACCGTAAATTTACTTATTGAGTTTTGTCACTTTTATAACATAATTCGTATGATAATTTTTTTTTTCCAGAAAATAAATAAAACATAAGTTGTGTTGTAAAATGTATTGATAGAATTACATATTTACTATTTTTTTTTCTAATTTAATTTATTGGAGTGCTGCGCCTAGCTGACTTCGTTGAATTGCTAGTGGCAAAGAGCGGTGGTGGATGTTTTTGCAAGAGTTTGACCGTATTTTATGACTCTAGCTGTGAGAGGGTGTTCGTCCCAGAAATCCTAACGGTCAAGGAAAATAGCCTTTCTCTGTAGTCACGTACGGGTCTGCTACTCGCGCATTATCGTCAGTTTATCACAACTTTCTGGGAAGTTCTATTGTTGTTATTTATTTATAATTTAGAAATTAAAGAGTCGATCATACTAACATTTTTACCTAAGGAAATCGCATCCTGGAAGATTTTTATCTACGTTTGCAGCAAAAATCACTTGTAGTTAGGAAACTTTTATTCTTTCAGAGTAAAATTCAGTCTGGAATTACCATACATTAAAAACCGCAGTTTTCTGGAGCAAAAAACGTCCCAGCACGAGCGACTTTAACACTGCCGCACACATACTACGCAGCTTGAAATACATCAGTGGTCAGAATATTGTACCAGACACTCAAAATATACACATTTAAACCTTAAAAAAACAGACAATATTTATGAAGTGATTTTGACGCTACGCTCAACATATTTATGTAACATGTAGTCAAATTTCTATAAAAAATATATTTTTTCTTACTTTTTATGATTAAAATTACCAATTTAATAATAGGACGTTTAAATTTTGAGGTGTTTATCGCAATTACCATGTAGGACATTCTTTTATATTACTTTGGTACCATAATGAGAACCGACTTAAAAAAGTATTAAAGTTATTAAATTTACGAAACATTTTTGTGGATCATTGTAGAAATTATCATTAAGGACTCAACTGCTCATTATTGGTGTGATCACAAGGTTTCATCGGTAAACTTTTGACGTGTTACTAAGAAATGTTCATTCTACTACTGTACAAAATTTTTGCTTTGGGATAATTTTCCATGTATTAAAAATTTTTGTTTCTTAACAGCGAAATTCGTCCCAACCCGAGCCTACTTCCACAACCTCGCAGTAGTATACACTACGCGGCTCGGATCGCTTTAGTGGTCAGACTAATTGTATGAGACACTTTAAAAATATACCAATTTAAAGATGAATAAATATGCAACAACGTTTACTCTAAGCGATTTCCACGTTCGGCTCTTTAAGTTTATGTAAGATGTTTTTATATTTCCTTAAAATTGAATGAAAGGGAATTCGTTAACTTTAATGATTTGAATGGTCTATTTTATAGAAACATGTTTAAACTTTGTGCTTTTTATCACTATCCTCAGATAGGGCAATGTTTCTAAATTATTTGGGTTCCATACTGACGGTCTACTCCATAAACTGCATTTGCAATATCCATTATTGTGGATCGTTGCAAAAAATTGTCATTTTGGAATTAACTGCTTGTTTTTGGTGTGACGCACAAGGTTTGCGGCAGTACTTAAACTTTTGACGTGTTACTAAGAAATGTTCATTCTACTACTGTACAAATTTTCGGCTTTGGGATATTTTCCATGTATTAAAAACCTTTGTTTCTTCACAGCGAAATTCGTCCCGACCCGAGCCTACTTCGGCAACCTCGCAGTAGTATACACTACGCGGCTCGGATCGCTTTAGTGGTCAGACACATTGTACCAGGCTCTCAACAAATAAACTAATTTAAAATTTAAGAACTAAATCGTGATCGTAAAATGGCCGCCATGGTGATTTGCGATTTATGGAGAAATAACAGCAGTTAAAATCTTATGTAGTCTCCAAGAGACATTATTACATCACCAATCATCTAAAGTAACAGGTTTACAAAATTTCAACATATTCAGTAACTAGTCAATTTTTTTCATATGTGTTAGTATTAACAATCTGGACCATATCTAGTCGGTGAGGTCTGTATTGTTACCGACTATCTGTATTCTGGTATTTGGATTTTGAAGCTACTTAATGATTCGCTTTCAATGTCTATTAAAATATACCTAATGCTAATTGCAGGAATATTTATACTCGATTTCAAAATTATAATTCCTGAACATTTGTAGCGGACACATTTCAATGTAACACTTACTGATTTTCGAGTTGTGTTGAGGTTTCACATGCGTGGCCCCTGCTCTGGTAACAATGAGTCATCACAACCGGTGCCGTCTGTACGAGCGTCTACATAAGTTATCCTGAAATATGTTCTTAAATATTAATTCAAGTGAATTCTTAAAATCCTACACACCTTATCTTAAGTGTCGTAAATGAATCGTTATATTTTGTAAATCCATATAATATAGGAGCCACCATGGCGCGAAGCGATGGACGCGATACGAATAATATTTTTTTTACCAACCACTACATCAGTAAATATTTGTGTTTTCCATTCGCTATGAATTCAAGAATGTAACATTTGTACTGCTTCTTCAATTCGGCCACAGTTAAATGGGAGGCTCTGAATCCCTGAAAACTCATCAACAAAATCAACGATGAATCACAGGCATTATAACAAACAGTTGTCACAAGTCAAGTAGCCAATGAGCAGGTGACATTTTTCGAGTCCGTAGAGGATTGACTATCGTACAGGTCATTGGCAACACGCCCTTACGCGCATGGTTAATACCCGCATGAGTAGAGCAGAGGTGCCCACCTCCCCCCCCCCCCCCTAAACTAATGATCCCCCCCACCCCCGGAATTTTTTTATGCCATTTTCTAAATGATTTACTCAATTATTTTATATTATACTTTTTTAGTATTATATTTTATCACATTTTACATTAATTAAAACTGATTTTCTAATAATAATTTTGGTCATATCAGGTAATATTTCCATCCTGAACCGACAGATGCCAAACTGCTTTTGTTGAGGAAAGTGCGGGGTTTCCAATTTGATTTACAAGATCCCTTTCAATTATCAAAGCACCAGAATCGTATTTTCACATTAGAAGCTATAATTATGTAAATAATATATACATTTTTCTCGTCTTTTAACCACCCCCCCCCCCATGAAATTTTAATGACGCAGTCTGCGTCGTTACCCCCCCCCTTGTGGGCACCCCTGAGTAGAGTGTAAAGGCGTAAGCGTGATACACATCTGGTCCTCATCTAACCGCGCACACTTAGATTTAACTCAGGATAAGGTGAAAAATGTTTACTAATTTAGCAGTCCTAACAGTCACCAACGAAACGCCAGCAAAATAAATAAATAAGGCCACGAATATTGTTCGTGAATGAAGGCGAAGCTGATACTTTGGAAACGTTACCAGCAGATATTAAATAATGTTTAACTATTATTTACGTAGCTTACTTCTTTAAACTGCATTCATGTAAACTGATTTTGTGTGAGACTATGTTGAGTGTTTTCTGCTACACTTATTTTTCTGAAAAAAAGTATATTGTGGCTTAATAAACTTGTTAACATTGATGCCTGTCATAAAAAAAAATTCAAACGTAATTATACGGATACATGTTGAGTATAGTTTATGAATGGTTCACGCATTGCTGGAAAAAAAAGAAGCATGTTTACAATTTTACACATCTTTTTGTTGTCGCATCGCGTCCATCGCGTTGTACATACGCAACTCTGAAAAATAAATGTATGGTAAAAAAGCTATAATGAAATAATCTCTTATCTTTCTTTATTCTTTTTTCTAAGCGCTCTAATGGCTTTCGATAGTTTTGTTCTTTTGTGTACTATGCTTGGTGGAGGTTTCTTCGGCATTTTATTCCTGAATAAATCTCACGCTTACAACAAAAAACATCTAGCTAAATCACTGTGCTAAATAATAACAGAGAATAACCATTCAATTATACGCCGAGCTAGACCAAACACGTTCTCTTATCTACTGAAAATGAGTACGTTGACCTTCATATCAGTTTCGCGCGAAATCCCGTCTCTCCTTCGTAAACAGCAGACAGCTGAGGCAGGGTGGGAACGAGAGAAAACACTGGCTGCAAACAGTTCGGGAAACTGTCGCAAGGTGTCACTACTGTCCAGCGCGCTCCATAATTTCTCGTATCCGAGCTTGCACGCTGCTCAAACTTCTACAGCTACGTTTTTACTTTAGGTCCGACTGCAATAAGCTAAAGACTAAAATAAAGTCAATCATTCAGCCGACAGATATATTGGCGTTTGAATTACAAATGAAAACGCGAATGTTATTAAATTCGCAAATGAATATCACGCAATTTCGTAGCAGCTCATTTATTAAAATTCAAATTGTAAATACGTTAAATTAATAATGATTACAGATAAAATAATGGTCACAGTCATATCTCCCGTGTCTGAAAATTTATCTGCGAAAGTTTTACCACTGAATTCTTTATAGTTTATTAATAAAGCTTGAATTTAAAAAATTCCCGAAAATCAGCAATAACTTAATTAAAATAAAAAAATTAAAAAAATAATTTTACACCAGAATGGTTCAAATCTTCTCTAGTAGCTGAATCATTAACAAATATATTGTTTTTTTTAATACGATGCTGGTGCACCAATCCCCTTAAGCCCAACCCTTTACATTTCATTTCACAATCACCAATTAAATTTAAAGATTAAAATTCGTATTCTATGTTCCGCAAAAAATCACGGAAAATAAATTGTAAGGTTTATGTGTTTCTCACGGTAAAGCTCGAAATATATATAAAAAAACATATAAAATGGGTATTATACATGAAAGTACCACTAAGAGAATATGTGTTTGGAAACATTTTATTTGTTGGTGTATAAATAAAAATGGTAAATATTGCTAATTGCTTAAAATATTTTAAAAATTATTATACATAACAACCAAGTTACTCTTAAGATAATTTTATGCTCAGATATGGCAACTCTCTTGATTAACAAATTTCATGCAATCCGACAAAACATGTATAACATAGAGAAACATTTAGAAGATACTACTACTAAGATTGACAATAGGAGTTAAAATATTTGCTAAAAATGGGAATTAAGATCCATAGAAAAATTTATCTGTTATAAGGCTTAAAGAGGACACGCGAAGAATATTTCATAGGAAAATAATCCAAAGCATCATTGTTTATATTTTTCAATGGTTTCTGGAAATCAATGCTAACTGGTTTCTTACGATAAGTCATGGCCTATCCCCTCCCCCTCCTTGCCAATCTGCTCAAGTTGTACTGGTTGTCGTATCTTTAAGTCTATATTAACTTCAATAGACGTAGAGGCAAATTATATATATATATACAGTATGTATATATACAAGATGACCCGGTGAACTTCGTAACACCTAAAATTAATTTGATTCTAATTCTTCATAAGCGATTATCAATCCTCATCAACCTTCCAACTCCAATTCATTGAGATCGAGAATTTAGCCGCATCGTGTACTGTTTGGGTTTTGTTTGGTTATTAAATGAAAATTATTACTAACCTCAAACTTATTCCTCGAATTTTGCTAAAACATATTTGAATTAATTTGTGATTATGTCTGAGCCTGCAAAGTCAATTTGCCTTAATAGAATGACTGATCAAATATAAATGTACGCAAAATGTAATTTAATTCGCTTTAACCAAATCATTTCTCAAAATCCACTACCCTTCTTTAGCGAAAAAAAAAAAAAAAAAACAATTTTAAATGTAATAGAGTTCACACAACCGCAAGGAATGAAAAACAGTTATGCATGGCGCAGCTGTCAAACGAAAGGTGCAACGTACGAAATTTATTGAATGTAATCGGAAGTGCGATATTAATATAAAATTACCAATTTCTAGTTTTTCATTATATCGGCGGTTTCTTGAGGTTTTTCCTAATGTTTTTTTCCTTCCTAAATCACCCCAGTATTGAGGCGAAAAAAAAAATTATTCAAACCGGTCGAGCCATTATCGAGTTTTTGCGAGTCTAGCGCACTGCAATAATTGATTTTTATTTATAGAGACTAACTAATTCCGCGCATGCGTTTTAATTATCCTTTAAATTTTTTGTTCCAAATTTTTAAAAGTAGGTATACATAAACAGAGGGTGTGTGAGTGTGTCTCTATCCCACTCTATCTCTATCCCTCTCTGAAACTCTCTATAACTCTATATTTATCTTTATCTGTATAGCTCTCTCTCTATACCTAACTCTATCTCTCTATATATCCCTCTCCCTTTCTCTCCCCCTCGCTCTATCTTCCTCTGTTCCACCCTCCCTCCCACCGTTATTATTCAGACTATAGCAAAGAGGAAATACTATTAAATACTTACAGGTAACTATCCATGCGACTCGCGCGCCACCTTAAATTCTGCTTTATGGGTTGGTGTTATAATCTCACCTAGACAGTGACCTTCCTCGTGTTTCGAAGGTCAAGTGTGCAACATTGCATCGAGATCGGATCAGTGGTTTAGGAACGCATAGAGAACAAACATAGAAACATTCAAAAATGATTCGAAGTGGCAATTTCCATACAAAATTACCAAACTAGATTTTTTTTGACGTAACAACGTCTAATAAATCGATGAACGCCGGCTGCACGCACGAAAAAGTGTCCCGTAACGCACATTGTCCCACTACGGATGTCCCACAACGGATGTGTCCTGTTATGCTCATTGTAAGCGTGCGTGGCATCTCTCTTCCACTCGATTGGAACAACAATCGATTTGACTTTTCAATCATATTTTCGTCGTTTGAATTATTAATATTATGTAATTTAACGATCGTCCACCGATTTGCAGCCGACAATATATTTTTAATTTCCCGCCTACCACTATAAGAAATAAACATGGCGGACTACATACGTTTTTAAAACTCCCACAACACAAAACAAAATTTTTATATATTTATATATATAACATCTGAAACAATTAGTTCCAATATGGCCTCGTGGCCGTGCGGTTAGCATCGCTGACTAAAAAAAAAAAAATCTTCCTCAAAGAATATAATATTTTTAATGCCTAAATGGTTTGGTTGCAAAAACCTATTACGGCTCAGTCTCAGGCCGAATATGATATTTCATTTTCTACTGGATCAATCATATCATCAATGTTTTGTTATGGCGTTGTCACGTTAAACTATTGTCCGTAAACCGACTTTACAGACAACCAATTTTTTTTTCGGCTGTTCCTTTGGGTTTTTCTTAATGCTTTTCCCACCTAAACCATCCCTCTAATGAGGCGAACCAAAAAAAAAAATCATTAAAATTGGTCGGGCAGTTTTCTAGTTCTAGCGAGACTAACGCACGGCAATTGATTTTTATACATATAGAGATAAAGATTTACGTGGGAACCACTCATTATTAAATAATTACGTCGTAATTTGGTTAGCTTCTTAACTTTTTAGTGCATGTAAATACATCAATTTCGTTGATATTTTTTTTTCATAGATTGCTGTCAATATCATATTTTTCCAAAGTTTGGCGATCTACCCATAATGAAAATTAAGTATTTAAAATAAACAAACCTTTAACTACTAATGAAGTGATTCTCATTTCTAGAACATAAAATGAAATACTTTTTTTTAAATAATTTTTTTAATGTTTTTGAAATATATTATACTTGCCTAAAGTACGACAGATAATAATACATATATAATAATGCAAAACGTGCACAAAGAACGTGTTTATTTGATGAGAATTACGCTGGTTAATGTCTACAGTTAATGAGCTGGTAGGAGTGCAACACCTTTAAGCGGCTCCTGTGTTTACGCCGATCAGGGCGGGTGTAAAGGTGAGTACTGTGAATAGGAGGGGGGAGAGGTGAACGCCCCGCCCCCAACCCGCGTGCCCGACCAACCTCAACCTCCCTCCAGCACGCACGCACGCGCCCGACACGGGTTGTTGACCTACCCTTCCCCCTCCCTCCTTCCCCTCTCTCCCCTTCCCGCGCCGGCAGGTCCATCAGCAGGGTCAACGACTCGCCGAGGTGCGAGAATCGATAACACATCGAGACATTTGAAGGGGAACAACGAGGCCTGTAATTAAGGCGCAGTCTCGCACGCCGCGCTGGTGGTTCCGTTTTCTTATTTTTTTTCAAGTGTTTGGCTCAGGGATTGCTCCTTGCAGTTTGCTTCGATAGCTCTGCTGCGTTAGTTGTTGGAGCACAATCTTCCTAAAAACATATTTTTCTAAACAGTATATTGGGGCTGTGAAAGTTCACTCAAGTTGTCATAACTATGAACACATGCGGGAATTTTCACCGCTAGCAGATCATATTTAGCAAATATATGCAAAAAAAATGCAAGTGGGTCATCGTGATGAATTTACATAGAACTTATGCACGTCCCAATAAACACACAGTATTTATCATTTAGAATTTATCCCACCAACGTAACGCAAATTGTTGAATGCCAGCTTTCGGTGCAAAGAGGTTCTGGGTTTGAGTTCCGGGTAATTCACTGTTGTAATACTTTTTGTAACTTTCTTTAATATGATCAAAAGCACGTTACTAATCAAAGAACGTGTCAATCGGTCAATTGAATCGTACATGAATAACTTAGTAAAGAAGATATCATTGGTAATGCAAATTACTAGCAGATGGGTCATTAGTTCTGGGTTATATTCCGGCCGGTTTGAGTTCTCATTTGTTCGAAAGTTTCCTATCTGTGTCCAAGACCGGATGAAGTAACCTAAATTATTTAGCTTCTAATATTTCGTATTTTTGTACACGATTTCGAATAAATTCATAATACAACCACATTGAATCACTACATAGTATAAAACAAGGTCGCTTCCCGCTGTCTGTCTGTCCCTATGTATGCTTAGATCTTTAAAACTACGCAACGTATTTTGATGCGTTTTTTTTTAACAGAGTGATTCAAGAGGAAGGTTTATATGTATAATGCATGCATAATATAGTAGAGAAACACTGATAATTTTAGAGGTTTCTAATGTGGTGTCGTAAATAAACACATTTTTTTTTGCGCTTACATTGCAAACGATGGCTGAACCCTACGAGATAGATCAAAATAATGTACTACAGTATTGTACACCTTAAAAAGGTCTACAAAAAAGTACGCGATGGAATATGTCTATCTCTTAGGGATAACCAACAATAACCATTTTTTATCCTTTACTTTTTACGCGAAATAATATGGTACCGGAAAAGATGTATTGATTCCCCGAATTCCTCTGATACAATCGGATTTACCGTTCCAATTTAAACGCCTACAATTTCCGGTAAAGATATATTTTGCAATGACCATTAATAAATCGCAGGGTCAAACTTTCAACGTTGCAGGCTTAGATTTGAGCGTTGAGTGTTTTTCACATGGCCAATTATAAGTCGCTCTTTCAAGAGTAACCTCTAAAGAAACATGTTTGTATTGTCTAATGACAAAATAGCTGTGAACGTTGTATATAAAGACATTCTGTAGTATATTTAGTATCAGCATTGCACCCTTGCGAAGCCGGGGCGGGTCGCTAGTAGTTTATAAAAATCTTTTTTCTACTAAACAATTTCCGATGTTACGTTTTTTATGAACTTAAATTAAAATTTTTATGTCAGTCGTATCTCAGTATTCAAAGCATGTAATTATGTGGTCAAGTTTTGGATTAATCGCTCAAATATTGTCTTCATATTAACACTATTAATTTTTAGTATATCATTCATCAATCAACAAAAATTAGGTTTTCGCAAAACCCTGCAAAAAAACTCAGGTATCAATAAGTTTGGACAAAATCTAATTTTTATTGATGTGATGAATGGTATTCTAAAAAACAAAGTGTTTGAAAACAAAATTTACATACGAGCGGTTAATCCAAAATTGTGTAGAACATGATTTAATGCGTTCAGTGAACGCTAGGATTGACAAAAACATTTGCCCTTGTAAGTTCATAAAAAGTCATAAAATAGGGACTTGTTTGATGTAAAGAATTAATTGTGGTTATATGATGATTTTATTTAGAATCATGTGCAAAAACACGAAATAGTAGAAGCAAAACAATTAGGGGTGCCACAACCTTAACCCTTCACGGCTGCATTGCGGAAGGCATCTGGAGGATCTCCTCAGCCCTGGCCCTGGACGTCACAATGGCGAACCCAGATTAGAATTGTGGCAGGTTGGCGACTGGAGGGTATCGGGTGGCCTGAAACACCTACCGGTTAGATGGAGTGTCTCTAGGGTTTGAAAAACGTCTTGAGAATTCATTACCAAATCTGTGGTATAATGCAATATTTTAAATTAAATTAAAATCATTTAACCTATTTCAAGGTCCCGGTGTAAACAATCTCTCTTTTAATTCTAAGAGAGTTATGGCGGGGAGCCCCACAGGACTGCTGCTGGGATGTCAACTGCACCTTCATCGTGCTCTTGAATGCACAGACCGAGGATCAGAACTAATCATTTAACTAACTGGAGTTTCTCGTCGACTCCGACCTCATGCAAGATGGCTGTAGAGGGTCGACAGGGAAACAACCCAGCAGGTGGAACCCAGGACCTCCGGGGGAGGATGTGGACCCGAACTCCGCGCCGCCGCCGGGTGCCGACTGAAGCCTCGACTCTCCAATACAATCAACCAGGATTTCATGTTTTTGGATTTTGAAACAAATGCATCCGAACTCTTCCATATAGTACCACAGGAATTTGTTCTTTTTTTAAGATAGGCAATGTATATAAAAATTTCTGCAAAATTGAAAGAAAAAAAACTTAAAACTGAAAGTTATACAAGCAAGTATCAAAATACCACAGAAATGTATTCTTGCTAACGTATTTTACATGAAGGAGCCCGCCTATTCAGGTGTGTGTTTGTGTTAGAGAGGCAGGACGATGCTGCTACGCTCGCTGGTGCTTCTAGAGCGGTGTCGCTCCTACAGCCAGCCCCACACGATACCCATTTCCTTAACAGTTTTCATACCTGTTTTCTGTTAGTGTGCCTGCTCTCGTGTAGGTAACATTCCAGCTCCCTTCCAAGGGGTCTGGCTCTGAGTATAAAAGTTTTCATACCCGAAGTCTTAGCCAAAACCGTAATAGAACGTGATATATTTTTCTGCTATGCCCACGAGAGGACGTCGTCAAGATGGCGGACCCACGTTTAGCAATATAAACACTTATAGGCCTAGACCCTTCTGTAAACATTAGAGGACGTAACCAACGTAATGGTACACCAATTGAATTTTTATGAAAGTGATACTACCCTGAAATATATTTGGTAAACTAAAAAAATTGTAGAAAGAAGTAATCGCAAGTTTTAAAATAGGTAAAATGCATTTAATATTATTAATACTTAGTCTCCACTGTAGCACTTGTCAGTCTCGATAGCGTAGTGGTATAGCTCACGGATGAGGTGTCAAAGGAATAATTGACACCGTTGTTCAAAACCTCGTCACTGCAATATAAAAATACTTTTTTAAAAAATAACAGATTACAACTTCAATGCAAGACTATGGGCTGGCGCGCAGTCTTCTAGTTCTGCATACGGCAACTATTGAACCATAACATTACATCTCGGAGAAATGAAGAAAAATGAGTACTGAAAGTCCCGTGAGTGCTTTCCAGAATCTGTACCGGATGTTTCATGCCAAAAAATTACTCTGATAAATAGCGTTTTAGCCATTTGCACTGTCCTAAAAAACAAGTTCAACACTAAACACGGAAACTGAACTACTCGTCTGCCCTCAGCGAATTCCTAAAACCATTTCGTAAACACACCCCAGTCGGATATCTTGAGCAGTTTGCAAATAGAGTGTTTTTCTTTCTGAAGCTCTGCACACACTGTATATGTGTCTAGATAGTCGGGGCCCTTAAGGCTTGCATGACGCGTATACGCTTATTTTAGTTTTAATGTGAGAACTGTTATCGTTGGCAAACAAACATCAGATCAGACAGAGTCTAAAAATACTGCAGTGAAATTTGGCCCTTGCTGTAGGTTATCAGGCGGTTCCGCCGCCCTCGCTTTCTTTAGAAAAATTAAACTTTCATCAGAAAAATTAAATTCGCGTGTATGAATTCACAGTGTATAACTTATTTGGCAATTTATTTTACATGGATACTAACAACGCCGCCTTCACGCCGCACCAGATCGCTTAAGACGCCAGAACACTTTCGAACCGAACCACGCAGACAGCGAAAGACCATAAAGTGAGGTCAATGGTGGCATTTTGATGGAATAACTAGAAGACCACGTTCCTTAGTATCGCTAGTTGAGAATGAAGCTTTTTTTTACATCTCTCAAACGTTGATATATTTATAAAACATTCCACAATATCTATTATCATCTCTCTTTCTTCATTCGCCATTTTGTAGGGAACAATGAGAAAACCAAAAAAATCCCTTTTGTCACAGCCTACAGGAGTAGATAGAATTAGAAGTACCTATTTATCCTGGAAACGTTCTGAAAATTTCTATATATTTAAGAAACAATGAAATAACTTAATGTACGTGACATTCCATATGTTGTCTATTATTCCAAAATTATTGATAAGACTTTTTCTTATAATTCAACAAGCAAAGGTGTTTCGAATGTTTCTAACTTAATGCATCCAGCATTGTATAGCTTAGAACTAATTTAATATTATTCCTACTAAGGTAGTTAAGAATTGTTTGACTTTCAGACACTAATTTTTATCCCTTTCAATAATATGTAGATGTATAAAAATAGTTTGTACCAAGGTTGAAATAATATTTAGATATTTTAAAATATATCCCAACAAATTTGATAGTAAGGAAGTATTGATTTTTTTTATATAACCCCAGTTTTGACGGTAATAGGTCGTTTCATGAAAAATTGTTTCAGCCAAAGGTGGTAACGATAGAATTTTACAATGAATTATAACAGACTTTACAGTATATCTACCAGACAATTTATAATTTTTTTGTCTTTTAGCCCTTGTTATTTTCACCCCTTTCAGTAATGGTTGGCTACATAAAGATTTACTCAAGACAAATGTTTTAGACAATAATTAAATAATTAAAAGGTTTGAAGTAAATAAGACGGAATTTCTAAAGTCATTATTTATAAGAAGTTTATTTCATAAGTGTAGAGGAACAGGATGATATATATGTATATACACACATATTACCATCATTGAAAGGTAATAGTGGTTTATCTGTACAATTAACTACTTAGATTAAATGCCGTGATATTAAACTGTTATTTTAAGGATGTATTTATGTGTTGTCTTAAAATTATCACAAAAGTTTGAAGTTTTATACCTAGTTTAGTACCTACACTTCGATATGGGCGTGATGTTTAGTCGTTACCAAATTTCCTTCCAAGTGTTCTGATTCGTGTCCGCAGTTACAGCTGCGATATCTGCAGCTACCCTGTCTCGAAGATGGGCGCACGCACTGCTTCTAAGGGAAGAGTTAGGTCTCCCTGTGACCTGGTCGGCCGCGAGGCTCGAAGCAGCGCCGCGCCAGGACAGCGAGCTGCAAGCACACCCGGTCACTCCGCGTGGCGGGACGTGGAGCCGTCAGCAGTTATACAGCTAGGTCTCAAACACTACCATTTCATAAAGATTGTATCACATCACGCACGTACATCCATTAAACGCTTGTTTTACAATCTCGGTAATCATTCTCAAGACCCTATTTTTGCTCTTTACATATAGCAGTCTATCTATCATTGGAGCTATAAATTGGCTGAAACAATTTTTCATTAAACGACCTATTACCGTCAAAACTGGGGTTATAAAAAAATCAATACTTCCTTACTATCAAATTTGTTGGGATATATTTTAAAACATATAAATATTATTTAAACCTTGGTACAAACTATTTTTATACATCTACATATTAGTGAAAGAATAAAAATTAGTGTCTGATGATAGCGACTGCAATGTCGACCGAAACGTCGGTGAATTATTCGCCAAGGACGCGGCTACAACCCAGAAGCCAAGCTACTTCAGACAATGGCCGTGAAAGCCTGCGAATATTATTATGCATATGTATGTTTAAATATGTATAGGTATATACGTAAATGTAAACATGCATATATGTGTGTAAATGTGTATATATGTAAATATTTGCATGTATGAATTTATATGTTAATATGAGTATACAAGTGTATATACAAATAATATAAAATATGCAGGATATGTAGCTACACATCTACACATTGCCGTGATATCATACATATGATATGTACATATACATACACATGTGATATCTACACATTGCCACACCAGGCCAGCGAGAGTGGTGGGGGGACTGACCAGCGTGTGACGTGACGGCTCACGAACAGAAACTAATCGTGAGTCTTTCAGTACTCGCCACAGATGTGTAACACCTAACCCCGGTAACGAGCAAATCCATGAGTTCTTGAGTTACAAATACATTTATAATACGAAACTTGGACACGAAATTTAACGTAGAATTCTTTAACATAATGCAGAGTGTGATAAATATACGCAAATTGTGTTTTCAACTACATTTCTGAACGCGAATACCAAGTAATTTCCGCGCTCACCGCTAGAATCCGCTGCCGGAGTAGCTACTTTGACTATCGAATCATTCGATTAGCAGAACATAAATTGTAAACGATATAATGAAACGGCGCCGATAAAAGCAAAAAATACTTGAAAAAATACTAAACCTCGACTTTGGACATGATTTTCGACAAGGAAATAAATTAAAATACTGCCCATCGTGTTAAATTTCACTAAACAGTTAACTGACTATAAAGATTCCCATTGGCTTTATGAACATTGGTTCGCACTATCCGCCATAGTTAGCAGCACCGTGGTCACACATTTCCGTTCCTTTACTTCCGTCGCATTCACGAAATTACTCCAACCAAATGCCGTATACAGAAAGCAAAGATATTAACCATAAAAAATGAACATCACGCCAGGGCTCAGACTAGAACACAAGACCTTGTTACTAGTAGTGACGTACACTGACAATCACCCTCTCCCCCTCAATGTTGGGCGCTGTTTTCCTGAAAATTCCATTTGTTGACCCGGGGGGGGGGGGGGGGGAAGTACCACAATCACAAGGCAAAAAAAATGACCACGAGTCAATGTCCACACTAATTTGTTTATCGCACGAGGCGTGCCTTCGCGCCGTTACGCAATACCCTGAACATTTATGGTAAGAAATTATCGAACTACTAGTTAGAACATAAAATAGTTCACAAACAATTGTGGTGCTGTTCAACTCAGTCTCAGCTACCACGTGAACATACACAATGAGTCACCGTTTTGTTAGGTTTTCGGTGCTACAATTATTTGTTGTGGCTCTGAATTAAGTCCGGTCATAGAAAAGGTTGTAGAGGGAAATGGAAGGAACACAATTGTTGACTTTTGGACTACGTTTGGACTAGTTAGGAGGTAAACACACTAAAAGTCCTCACTCCTAGGCGGCACATAGAATGTCCCTTTTTTTTTGTTTTTCCGTTATACCTCAGAAACTATGCGTCCTAGTGATAGGATCATTCTATATAAAATCAAAGCTAGCAAATTTTCACACAATATTGATTTCATTCGTTGCTTCGCTATTTCGCAAACTTTCCGAGATATTCACGCTTAAATTTGGCTAAGTTTGAAAGAAAAAAAAACTTTTTTCTCACGTTTTTTTCTCCTTATTTTACGAGCTAACTCTTTAGCCCTTCGTCTTGCAAAAATGTCCTGAGAAAGTAATATTTGCATTTCCTCCAATAATATAATCTATTTGACTATTTTATGTTTAACCGTTGAAAAGTTAGAGCAATTTTAACTTTATATACGTATTTATGTGTATAAGTAGTATACCCTGTGTATGGCATGTTAAAAATTATATGTATTTATTTACTATATTATATATTTTCCGGTATATATGTAGTTCTTAAAATAAATATTGTTTGGTGTCGTTGAATACTTTATTTGACACGCTGAATCTAATTGCACTACTTTGAGAGCTCCATATCTCACCCCCTATAGAAATACAATAACAATATACTATCGAAACTTCCTAATAATACTATAAATTGGCAATTCATCGAGGATCACTGAATCTTTAGTGCAATTAGGAGCCATAATAACCCTATACGATTTGTATTTAATGTATATAATATATAATGTACTGTTGAAATATATATCACATATAGTAAATGTTTATTTGTTCCGGAAATACATTGGGGTAGGGTGATTCCAGATTTCACAATTTGTGCACAACTCGTAAATGTATCTTTTATCATCGCATAACTCGTAAATGTTCTTTCACAGTAAAAATTGTTATCAATTCCTGGCTCCCTTAGGGCGCAAGGGTCCTTACTCTTCATGGAACTTAGTCCTGGAGTGGGTTCTGCTTCGTTTTCTTCTTCATCCGTTGAGAAAGGGATAAATCTTCGAGGATGGCTGGCAGAGGATCGATGTCGAGTTCTTGATCCTCATTGTCCATTAAGACAGTTCCCCTGACAGTTTTGGCAGGCAGGGGCACACGTGAGAGAGGCCTTTCTGCATCCGCATTTGGTGGCGGCACAATCCTTTGTTCTCCGACAAAAAAAATTTTTTTTATATTTTTCGGTGCAGCCTGCTTCTTACTATGCACCAGGGTTAGAAATATGTTGGTGGTTAGCTACCACCCACACATCTGAGGAGCAACTCATGTCCCAAGCACATCTGAACTTGATGATATGTCCTCATAGAATGTTATTTATCTGTCCCCTCAGTTGGTGGTAGGTATGAGGTGTTTAGTTTGATATTGCTACCGATTTAACAAAGGATTGGTAACGATAAGCTTTCAGAGATTTTTCCTTAGGCGCGGTCCTGTACCACCTCAAAATACACAATTTCCCAGTTTCCTCTATATCATCCTTGGTTGAGGAAGGGTCTGAGAAAACTGCAGCAGCTCCCTGGACATCTGGAGACTTCAAATACAGTTTGATAAATCCCAGCTTACTCTTTCTGAAAGCTGCTGAGGTGGTATCGCATCCAGTGAAGGCGTGTGAAAATAATATGACTCACACCCTCTGGGTTTGAAGCTTTTGGGTAGAAAACAATTAATAAAGTTTTTGTTTTCACATCCAGGCTTGACGAAAATATGTCCCGGTCACCAGGTGTCTTGGCCATTAACAGTATTATTAGGTCGACATCCTCACCAATAACAGCAACAGCGGTGGCATGTGACAACGCCATGTCCGTGTATACGATGAGGATGTCTACATTGTTCTGTGCGTGAAGAGTTCTGCTTCCATGTGCCTGTAGTGAGAATTTCAGCATGTTAATCAGCCGACTTTTGTTGTAGATGGTTGACGGGAAGACTTCTTGATTCATAGTTATGACTGTCTCCTGAATGAAAAGTATGAGATTTGACTTGTTGAGGATATACCACCTTTGCTGTTGAGCAACCTTGGTACTTGGTTATAAGCTCGTTTACCCATCAAACACTACAGTGCAACTCCTTCCACGATAGTGACTGTTCACAATATTGGTGAACCCATCACAAATGGCAGATATCGCGGAACATTTTTGCCAAATAACTTTGTGGGGAAGTCCTCCATCCATAACGGTGTCAAAGTGTGTCACACATACATTTTTTGTTTGTTGGATTGAGCTCTTTGTAGAGAACTTACTTCTTCGATTTCCACATACCACCTTCATTGAAGGAGGCCAAATGGAAAGGGGCTTATTCACATTGCAAATAAGTTTTCAAATTTTCGTAGGTTTTCTTACTTATGGATATGCACTGGAATAGCGAGAAAGGACCAAATACACATTTCCGTCGTTGATCTTGACTGACGAGCTTACAGTCAAAGGGGGAGTGTTCGATCTTTCCGAGACAGTTTGATATCTAAAATTGGAGAATTTACCATTTTAGCTATTACTTGTTCACCAACTGTAACAGCGTTGTAGCAAGTGATTGTCTTTGTCATAACCATCCCCGTCGCAATAGACATGAATTCTCTAGTAACCAGAAAGGGAGAATATTTCCCAAACCACTCAATTAGTTGGGTAACATAAGCTGCATCTTTAGTTTGGCGGGCTTGTCCAAAATATCTGTGTCGCTCACTTGACGGGAATAGAACCCCACAAAACTCTTCTGGAGAGGTACAAATGTCATGGGTCACACATATTCCAATTACCCATTTGCTGAGTGTACTATTTGTCACACCTCTACCATGGGTCATGCCACCCCGGCTTGAAAACACTCGAATGAGGGTGGTCTGGATGGTCATATCGGTTCGCGATCAGATCTCCACATTGTCAAGTAACTGTTATTTACTAATTTGTTGTATTGTTTGGTTGTCAGTTTTGAAGACAGATTGTAAGCGGGGTTCGAGGGAACAGCCCGAAAGCAGACACTACAGAAATCACTCTGTGTGTGAACTTTCCTGATAGAACAAAAATGACCAGAGATACAATGGGTCACTGTATATCTACAAGGATAAAATATAGTGCTCTGAAAGCGCTTCCATTATATTCAGGGTATCGAAAATAGTATTAAACAAAACCAAACAATATTATTGTTAAGAACTACACATATCTGAAAATATACCTATTATATAATACATATAATTTTTATGTGTAAATACGTAAATTTTATTTTATATTTAGAGCAGTGGAATAAAGAAAAATACGAAAGTTATGATTTTATGCAAAATCTCGGAATTTACACAAAGCGTTACAATTGCTCTAACCTTTGAACTGTTGAAGATAAAAAAAGCAAAGCAAGCTATAAATGTAATTCTCTATAGCCTCCTTTCTATTGGCTGTTTTTAAGACGAAGGTCTGAAGAGTTAGGTAGACAAATATGTAAAGCAAAAAAAGTGAGCCGAAAAATGTTTTTTTTTTTTTTTTTTTAATTAGCGAACTTTGAGGGTGGATATCTCCGAAACTATGGATGGATTCAATGAACGGATTCAATCTTTTAGCACATTTTTGTCTGCTTTGATTTGGTACAGAGTCATCTTATCACTAGGACGCATAGTTTCCGAGATACATAGGAAAACCGAAAAAAGGAATCTTCTATGTGCCCCTACCACCCGCTTACCTTCTAGGAGTGAGGACTTTTAGTAAGTTTACCTCCTAACTAGTCCAAGCAAAGTCCCAAAGTCAAAAATTGTGTTCCTTCCATTTCCACCTACAGCCTCTTTTTCAGCATTCATTTACTGGACTTATTGTATTTCCGCATTCATCTCTCATTCGCAACACACTATAATATTTGTTAAGTTATACTAAAGAATACTTTGTGACATACCTACTAGCTACTCATATATATATATATATATATATATATATATAGTAAAGTTTATGTTTGAAATTTTACATTAAGTTTCCGTTTCTTGAAAAAACTAATGCTTTATTTGAACAAATGGACTTATCATATCTCCAAATGAATGACAAACATAGACATATTGCGTTAATATAATAAATTTTACTGCAAAGTTTTCTAAATTATACAATATTTTACTTTTCCTAAACTGTGCAATTTTGGGTTAGAAAGCCCCTGAATCCACAGTGATCTTAATGTTACCGATTTGATTTCAGAGAATGTCGTTAAAGAAAACTCTTTACTCGGTAGCAGAAGCCTTACAACACAGGGGAACTTCTGTGAAAGTCAGCATCTTTTTCTCTGGGCAATCACGTGGAAAACTCAAAGAAATGGGCTCCTCACAAAGTTAGCGAACAAGGGTAGTCTAACGGTGCACATTACCATGTTATCTTAATTAGATATACCCAACATTAGTTTAGACGTCAGATTAATATTTTACACTTGTAAGCTAGCATAAGACCAATCAGTACACTGTCATAAATTACAGCGAACAATGCACCTCAAGTAAACAAAGAGTTATTCGTAGTTCCATAATACAAGTCTCCGTATGGAAACTACGCCAGGTTCGACGTATTACAAAGAATTTTTTTCTGATAGCCATAAATCTCAATTACTGTCCAAACTAATGACTAATATGTAAAAATTTCAAAGGATTGAAATACTTTTTATTTGTAAAGAACAAGAACTATTCTCTTGGGGAAGTGAGATTTTTATAATAAATTGCAAATACAATTTTTGAATTTTTGAGAGAATATGATGCCCAAAGTCTTGTGGACGAACACAATGACATATTTTGAAAGTGAGACTGTTTTTTTTCTCCAAAGGTTGGTGAAAAAAATATATAATATCGCAGTCTTACGCTATCATTTCACTATAGTTTCGGAGCAGCTACGATGTATGGCCAGAGCAAGCTTTCCCAATATTAGAGGTAGAGAACTTTTGCGGATTAATTTGTTCGAAAGCTAGAATGCAAATTCATTACTGGACCGCAATTATTTGGACACGTCCCTCTACGACCAAGAGCCAAGTTGGTCAGTTAGGATAGCAGTAAGTGAATCAGGTAGTGCCTACCTGGGCACACACACGGTGTGCAGAGCTTCAGAATAAACCACGCGTGCTCAAGATATCCAAGTGGGGCGTTTTTATAAATAGCTTTTAAATATTCTCTGAGAGCAGATAAGTAGTTCTGTTTCCGTATTTAGTTTTTAAAAACTGTATTTTTAGGAGAGTGAAATGGCTAAAACGCGTGTTTTCAGACTAATTTTTAGTCATTAAACGCCCGGTTCAGAATCTTGAAAGCACCCAAAGGCCTTCCATTACACTTTTATTTTAATTTCTCCGCCATATAATACTATGTTTAACGCCCAAATTTCATAGTTGTCCCATGTACGACAGAGCGTTGCATTTAGAGGAGATGCCGCGCTATAGAAACACTAGCGAGCGTCGCACTTATCATCCCGCTGCACTAACACAGATACGCTCCTAGCTAGCCGTTGTGAGCTAGTCTTTCAGTACTGACCAGGATATGTAACATCTAACTCTGTAACGAGCACAATTATTGATAAAATATTAAAGTCGGATACTGATTGGGCTGACTTAACTAATTCAGTACTAATTTTTAATGCAATTATTAATACTATTAGTTGTAGTATTAAGGAAATTATTTGTTTTGGTTTAATAATTAATACTTTAATTTTATATGTACCATTTCTAAAATGATAATAAACCTTAAATCTTAAAAATATATCATAATCTCAGTTACAGAACTTTTTTTATTAATACATTGTCACTTTATAGAAATATCTTCCGGGAGTGAATTCGTATCAGTGTATCACTATGTATTGTAACGTATTAGAAAAGCCACATGGCAATGCGTCTCGCTGTTCAATGCCGAGCGTGATAAATGTACGCCAAATACATTAACAGGTACATTTCACACATGTACTTAACGCACCCGCCGCTAGAATTCGCTGCCGGAATCGCAAACTTGGCTTGCCACCATCATTCGCAGATAGCAGCACGTTCGCTACATCGACTATCGAAACATTCGATTAGCAGACGGAAATATTAAACTATTGGAAACGGCTCCGATAACAGCGTGGCGACTTTGGACTTGATTTTCAACAAGGAATATTATAAAAAAAGACTACTCATCTTGTTAAAATTCACTACAAAGTTAATACTATAAAGTTTCCCTCTAACTTTGTAAACAGATGGCAGCACCGTTGCTACACATTTCCGTTCCATTACTTCCGTCGCGTTCACGAAATTACTCCCACCAAATGCCGTTTAGCGAGAGCTAAGATGGAAACATGACATGTGCGATCGAGTCTTGAGAATCTGCTATTAGCGTGAAGGCCAAACAGTCAGCATGATGGGTTGAAAGTCCTCTTCTAAAAAAAGAGCGCGTAGAATGTTCTTTTCCCTCCACCCCCCATTCGCCCTAGCCGAAAGAAAGTTCGTTCACGCGGGCCGAGACGGGTTTAAAGGCTCGTCCAAAATAGCTCGTATACAGGAAGTGCGGGGCGCCTCGAAATAGACCTCGGGGCTCGCCATTCTTGCGGCGCTCGGCCGGACCAGTCGTTATCGCCGCGTCGAGGCCAAACAAACACGCGTCCTTGCTCCGCGCCTTGGTGCCGGGGGGGGGGGGGGGGGGGAGGGGGCGGTGGAAGCCCCCGCGAGGGGGCGAGAAGGAACGAGCAGCAAAGAAGAAAAAACAGTTGACGAGAACCGGTAAATAGCTCACGTGACCCGCAGCAACTCGAAGCATAGTCCGCCGCGGGTAGCCATACACCTCCCCTCCACTATCTTCCACCCTAGCTACTGGACGATTCGGTACGGGCTGGTGATTTCCGGAAATCACTTCAGGCCAATTATGGGGTGGGTCGCCATCTGGTCTTTTTTTTTCTCGTTAAATCTCGTATTTAATGACTTTGCTGTCAAAATAAAAATTTAAAAAAAAAATTGCATCCTAAAAAAATATATAAATAAAGCCTCGTAACGCTTATTTCGCGAAGACGCTGCTCTTGCATCCTGCTACCAGTCACTGATTCGTTCCGGCATATCCGCTCCATCTCCGTGGCACAGCCGAATGTACGCTGGTCTCGAGCAAGGTCGTGGGTGTAAATTGTGTTGAATGTAAAATGACACTTCACATAACTCAAAATGCCTCAACAAGCTACAAAAAAATTGATAAAAATTTTTAAAAAAAGTGGCCAGATAATTTTAGATTGAAGGTTATATTCCCGTCGGTATGGAACCCGGATTCTTTGCAATTGGCAAACGTGGCAGACGTTGCCGTGATCAAGTGGGTTTACTCGGGGTACTTCCGCTTCCTTCACACTTTTGTCTCGTAATGCTCTATTCGCATCTAATCATCTTTCATCCTCCCTGATGACCTCGATATCGACACGACTTTGGGCCTCCATTGATAAATTAATTAATAATTTATTAAAGCCGCCCTCTGATTAGCCCTACGACATGAAATCAAATCGGAACACCTGGAATCAACTCTCGAAAATCATCTTCGCTCGCAAACGCGCAGCTATACAGCCATGATATTTGAAAATATATATAAGTGATTTTTTATTGAAACATCTCATGACAGAAACAAAACACTAAATAAGGGTTTTAAAGTGTTTTATTTACCGCGTGACAACCTAAATGGGACCCAGAATTAACGGTAGCTCATTACTAAAGTAAGGCTCGAGAGTTGGACGGACCCACCCATAGTAACCAGTAAAAGCTAAATAAGGCCGTGTCTGAAATCCAAGTACATAGTTATGTATTTGTGAACACGCGTACTTAATTTGCCCTTGGGGTGTACCAGATCAATTCGGACGCGTATAATTTTTGGCCTCTAAAACAGTATTAGCCAGTCAAAAAAAAAAGTTAACATTTATTTTTTCAATAAATAAATTTAATCCAAGCAGAAATTTTGGTTAAAAATAGAAAGCATTTAAACACAATTATAAACTCTAACGAATTTATGGCAATTTTCTTAATTTTTTATGTTTGGTTCGTAAATTACGATCGTTATGTTTGCATATATTTATTGAAACGTATTTATAAACAAATATATTAAAATAGTATTTTGTTTCATTTAATTAATGTTAACATTTGTAAGAAATAGTGAAAATTATTTCATGAGATAAAGGTTCTCAGTCTACTATAACATACAAAACGCTTTTAAAAATGGCTAAGTATACAGATTCGTTTAATTACATACCTACATACGTACTTTGCTTCCAATTTGGACAGCCTGTGATGTCAATTGTGGGTAAACAGCCTACGTTTAAGTATATCTACATAATGTTCCAGAACTATACTTCAAGCTAATAACGATTTATAAGACAGTGGCGATCCTGATTTAACTTTTTAAAAGGTGTCTTAGTTATCCAAAAGTTTTAACATTTCCACCTCTACCATATTAGAATATAATGTGACTACAAATGTCCATATTATTTCATTAAAAAATTTTTACGCAATCCTGATAACCCTACCATTGAAAACAATTTAAAAAAATCAATTATGCTACATTTTTGGAATAAAAATAAATTTTGCATGAGGAAAACAATTTTAATCGAGAAAATTTGATTAATTCCGTAAAAAAAAGTACTTTGGTAACTTGGCTGGTTATTTGAAAAGATAGCGCGTTGCAAGAATTCAAAATGTTTGAACGCTGAGTTCTGGGGTAGCCCGTATACTGGAGGCTAGGCGACTCAGAAGCAGTCCCGGGCAGCCGTCACAGCCGGAGCGGGCCCCGGGGCAGAGTCCCGGACGAACCCGGCCTCGGAGTCCTGTGCCTCCCGCGGGAGATACCATCAGCGGCTCGGGGTTGGTGGACCGAGCAGGCGAGAGCACCCCGGGTGAGTCACGCGAGCCACTAATGCTGTCCCTGCGACGGAATGCGACGGAATGCGCTGATGACGCTCGTTGAACCGTCTGGTAGCTGGGCCGAGTGCGTTTCCGTGCTCCGAGTTTCCCCGCCAGGCCGGCTTTGTAAACTACCAAATAAACTAAACCCTCCCCCTCCCTTTCCGCTATCAAACAAGCTCCCAGTTCAGACTGCTCAGCAGGAACTGACAGTTTGGACTGAACCCTTCTCAACTTAACGATCAGTCTTGTGGTTGCGGTTGCTGATAAATGTATCGTTTCATTGTAGAATATGGAAGAAGTTTAGGATTTTTCAGTTGCCGTTCTACTTTTAGTTGCAAAAAATGGGGTGGGGGTGGGGGAAATTGCAAAGTAACCATAGAGTATAAACAAAGATGTCTGTCACGACACTCAGTTCTTGTGGACTGACAGGTTGACTGGCGAGAAGCTGTTCGCACACACGGCAGTTTGTTCGTCAGTCCATCAGTTCCAACTGATAAGTGCACCGTCCTTGCTCACACACGGCAGTTCCCAGACTGTTCGGTTCCCACTGCTACATAAGTCAGAAATGTCAGTTCGGACTGATCATGTGTGGGGACCTTAACAGTTGTCTGGAGTGACTTCTATAAAGCAAGTAAATCAGGAACTGGGGATGGTGGGAATGGCAGACAGACCCAACCAGGCCAATATACCACCGCTGCGAACCCCTGGAAGGAACTGTGGAGCCGGCCTACCGACGAGAACGTGATTTTCCCCAGCGTGTTATTTTTTCGGCTGGAGAAACCTAACACTCGCTGACCCCGAGGCGAAAGCCCGAACAATCCGCGTTCGTGCATCTTCGGAATCCCCCACCCCTCCCCTTTGCGAGAAAGTGAGAAGAAGGTTATAGGTCTTGGGTTAGCTGTTACGTAAATAAAATCTTTGCAAAAATTCGTTTTTTCCCCCCCTCAAAAATAGTTTCTCGCACGCCTGGGTGATCATAACTATAATTAAAGGTTGGTTGTGTTAGGTCACCGACTTTTGAAATACTTGAAATCGTGGAGATGTATGAATGCTCGCAAAATGGTGTTTTATTGTTTCATCCTGACCACGAAGTTGCAGAGAGAGAGAGAGAGAGAGAGAGAGAGAGAGAGGCGAACTTCGGATATGTTCGAGACTGTTTGGGAAATAGTGACTCTTAAGGGTCCAGCCTTAGAGTCAGGGGTTTGTTTGGTTAGTGAGGCGGGATGACAAGTGCGACGCTCGCACGTGTTTCTAGCGCGGAATCGCCTCTAAGAGCATGGCTGAGGAATGGTGCGCAGTCTTCTCGTCGTGCATAGGACAACTATAAGACTTGAGCGGTGACCATAACATTATACGGAGGAGAAATTAAGATAAATGTGTAATGCAAGTTACTTGAGTGCTTTCAAGAATCTTTACCGGGCGTTTCATGTCTATAAATAACTCTGAAAACACGCGTTTTAGTCTTTTTCACTCCGTGACGACCTCAATTCCAAAGAAACATTAAACACTACATTATATTCATCCGAGCGCCTTACTTATGACTTTATGAGGTTTTCATGACAGAGCGATACTGTTGCCTTCCGTTAATGGCGGACTCAGAGGTCATAGTCCTCATTATACACTCATAACACACTATAAACTCATACCCGTTACCCGAAGATAGGAAAAATTTTGCAAAATATCTGTGAAGGCAGTATGTTATCTTGGGCGATGCAAGGTTAGCTGTTACAACACCTGCAAACTACAACTGTGTGAGAAGTCGCGTCGCCTACAACTACTTCTGTATGCCAATGTGTCAGTGTCTTAGTTTCAATTTTTTGTAATACACGTTTTTAAATTCTAAATGATATATATTTTTGTTGAAAATCTCCCTTCCTTAAAAAAAAATATATTTTATCCGCCACTTCCAACAGTGTGTAACTTAAGGATAGCACAACACTCGATCCTGAACCTGCGAAGGAAATTTTCCATCAGTGTGTAAATAGATACGTCTCATCCGTCCGTCACCCGTCCGTCCGTCAATCACGTGACTCTGCAGCCAATCAGAAGGCCAGGAAAATTTTAATTTAACTAAAATAAAATATTAAACTAAATTAAATTAAACTATTTGTTTGCTCTTATATTTATTAATAACAGCGAAAAAAAATTAGTTAAATAATATAAGTACTTAACTTTAATGATCGTCAACCTATATAAGAAACATGTTCACCACTATCTAAGCCTTCTATGATTAAAAGTAGTTGACGGACGTGCGGATCATTGTGACTCGCTCGGCTTGCTCACGCACGGACGTATGGCGGACGTGACGGATCATTGCGAGTCCAACTTGAGGCGTCGCACTCGTGAGGCAGGGGTCGCGGGTTCGATCCCAACAACCCTGCGCGACTCGCATACCTGCGGGCACCGAGTCGATCACGTCAGTGGTTCAGAGCCCCCAACTAGTCGTGGCCGAGCCCTCTGCGCATGGCCCACTGCCTCAGTGTTAGCGCTACCCCTGAACGTTCTCTCCCGACGGAGGCCCCAGCTACCGGCAAAACAGAATATGGAGGCCCACGGTCTCAGGAAACTCACTGAACATGTAAAACACATCAACCATTCCCCAGATAAACTAATCAACAAACACGGAACACATTTCCAACACTAGACATTCTTTAATTAAATTTAAATTTTTTAAAAATTAAACCCCTACTAATTTCACACAAACTTCCAGCATATTTCTTACTAAAAAAACAAACAAGTAATTCGTTTAGCTTCGAAACTCGAGGTGTTGTGTATAATCATACCGCCTGGTACTGCCGGCGGGTTCCGGGGTTCGAACCAAGTCTGAGTTCCAGGCCTCGGGGTCCCACAGTGCTGCGGTACAGCCCAGCTGCTCCTAGCATGGCTGCGGCAGGACTGCTTCGTTAAGACCCCCGCCGACTGTGCGCAGAGCTTCGGAAGAAAACACACAGATTTGAAACTGCTCGAGAATTCCGCGTGGGGTCTGTTTACGGAAAAACATTTAAGAATACGCCGAGGACGGATGAGTACTTCTGTTTCCGTACTTAGTTTTCAAAATGTAATTTTATAAGAGTGAGAGTGGCTGAAATGCGTGTTTCCAGATTATTTTTTAGGCACGAAGGAACCGGTGGAGATTCTTGAAAGCACCCAATCATCTTGCATTTCTCCGCAATCTAATGTTACCGCTCAGATCTCATAGTTGTCCTATGCACTACGAGAAGACCGCGCGCCAGTCCAGAGCCAGATACAGCACTATACAGCATCTCATCCTTGGATCGCAGTGTGCATTTAAAGGAGCATTTACGTTCTCTTTCCAATGCACAATTTCTGCTATTAGCGCTGTCCTAGTTTCAGTTTGCAGTGGAACGCCATAGAGCGCATAAGTTTCAGACACAACTTTGTAATTGAATGAACATTTGTTTAATGTGTCGGAAAAATGTTATTTTGTGAGGTGAAATTTGTAATGAGAATTGTGTAAATACATTTGACGCCATCTTGGTTTCAACCAGTTTCTGTTAACATTTTGTTTATATCATTTAATTTTTATGAGTTTGGCTGTTTTCAGCAATGCATATACTTTCATGGAATGCCTTGTTATTATTAGTGACTGACTGTTAAAAATAAATTCTCCTGTGAAATAATATTGTTTCTATCAGAATGACAACTGTAATAATAATGTCAATATACACTATTTTATGTTCTTTTAAAAATCAAAAATAAATACAATAAAAATATATTAAAAATTATTATGATTAACGATGGTATACAAAATAATACATTAAATTTTACAAACAAGCTAGTGTCAATCTGGCAGCAGTGTTCGCCATTCACTCTGCACTGCAGTCTAAGCGCGAGACAGACTATTCGAGCAGCAGCGACATCACCCCGTCTTACCGACACAAACACTCAGCCATTGGTCTGTGCTTCACCTGGACGTTCCCCGCCGACGGTGCTCATGCGAGAGGAACTATAATTTCTGAGACTGAGACCAAGTTTTTTGAAGTAGTTTTGGGCTCACCCGCTAGCTATAGTGATAGTGGGGAGTAATGCACAAGCTATTATCAGGTAAACAAACCAGCGAAATATAATTCACTCTATTTTTCTAACCACATATTTTGTGGCGTGGCATACCAGAAATTTAGCATTTCTTACTAATTAATATGCTGTTTTTTTTTTTTTTAAATTCATTAAGTGTTTCTCGCACTGTTCGAATCTCGGTTAGTCAAGTAGATAAGTCAATGTGATGAGCCTGATCCCAACCAGCACCAAGCGCCACACGTCGCGCCAAACACTGCGGCACGTCTGACGGAACTCAGCGGCTGGCGGGGCTGCCCCCCTTGCCCCCGCGAGTACGTGCTCCGGCCCGGGCGACAAGCCTCCGCTCGCTCCGTCGAGACTTGGCACCTTCAGCTCTTCTGACCACATCTAGTTATTGCCGGCAGATGGCTCTCCGGCATTTCTTCTGTCCGACGCTAACATTTCATGGTGGTATAGGAACGGGATAATATACTTTTAAATAACGTGGTATGAGCAGTTTTCATTATGTAGTTGTTTACTAATGTTACTTGCGTTTCAAAGTGGTACGTATATCAGTAACAATTTTTTTTTCTTTATCCTAATTCAAATACAACTTATACCTAACCTTGAACACGAAATTTAAATTTAAATTTGTAGCAACTTCATTAGTTCATTGTAAATAAAGGATTTCACAAGCTATGTTTTTTTTTTTTTGATACCACTCCTGTGCTCAGCTCGGCAGATATGCCGGCCTCCGTGACGTAGGTAGTTTGGCACAAGGGGTTCTTGCATATTTTCAATTCGTCAAAGTGAATAACGCCATCAAGTTAAATAATTAATAACGTTATTTGAATAATACTCACAAAGGGGAAGACTGATTAAAAATAATATTTTGGACATAAAGCCATTGGGATACAAAAGATTCACACTAGTCTGTTCCGAGGCCACGTTCGTATATGTTCGGTTTTTTTTTGTTTCCCTGTTTACCTAAAATAAAAAAGTCGATAATTTGAATTTGAATTTCCATTTACAGCGTATGTGTTTTACTTGGTTAAAAGTTTTATGTTTATTGGAAATTCTTAAGGAAATTTAATTAACTGAAAACAAAACAAAAAAAATATTCCAAAATGTTAGTAGTTTAATGTTTTAATGAGTGGTTAGGTTAGGTGAAAAAATTTAAAAAAATTGTGATAATGTGTAAATGATCGGTTAGGAAAAAAAATTAATGGATGGTAGGAATTACCAAATTAAATAAAGCAAACTTTACGTAACCAACTGCCCTATATATTATATATTATTTGTAATGTAGCTAACCTAACCAAACATGCACACTATTTAAACGTATTTTTAGTGTAGCTGGCCAATTATCTGATTTTTCTATAAAAGACGATATCGACATCTTTCACGTGTGTTTTTGTGCTACAATAGGTGCCAACCGAAGTCGCAAGAGCGAGCGGCCATCTTCGGTGAACTCCAGAACTGTTCTGGCCGCGGAATGGACAGGTTAAACATTATAAATTTAGTTTTAGTATATTGTATTACGTCTATTTTTAAGCAATGTACACCCACGCCTTGGCCGTGAGCTGTGCATACGTATAAACTATTTAATCAGGTGTTTCGTATGTAAGATTGTCTGGTTTCCTTTCTCCTCTAGTTTTAGGTGCTGACTGGCAGCGGAGTGAGTGGCCAGGGTAGCCACTCACAACTAGGTGTGCGAGCGCCCTGGTCATAAATCCAGCAATGTATACAAACATGAAAGAATACAACGCGTCCTAGTACCCAACCCCACACATGGTAGACTCTCTTCTACTCTGTCCAACTCTACATCCATGCCATCCTCTGTATCCTGTACACTCCTACGATATTATCGCATGCCCTTGACTCCCGCATGCCTGTGCCCAGGGGTTTCCTGTGTCTATGCAGGTTTTACCTGGGACCAACTTAGCATTTTTTGAAGCTATTTTTAAGATAGGGGAGTTAGTCATGGCTTCAATCGCTGCTATGACTGGCCAATCCCCGAACAAAGCACACGATGCGAGCGACTCTTCCCTGCATGGCTAATCCCAGCATGTCTAGGCGTATAGGCACCAGCCTGAAACGCATATAGGTACATTCCTAACCCGGACCCCTATTACAAATACATTTGGTTTTTGTTAGGTTAGGAAAAAAAATTGAATGGACAGGTGTCAACCTTAGGCTACCCTACATCCATTACTGATTCACGCTGGATATCACAAGGGGAAAAAACTGCTCAAGAATGGACATCAAAGATGTATACATAAACACAAGGAAATTAAGCCACTATCAATTGATGACAAATGTTACTTGCTTTTAACAAGTGTGATCCAGCAATGGCGTACGTTCAAAATTACTATTTTAAATTTTAAAAATGCGTTTCTTCAAAAAGTCATAAAGGGGAGATCGTTGGCTCGATGGTTGTGAAGTTTACCAACGAGCCGAACATTTTTCCCACATGTTTTCCACCAAAGCAATCTCGGTTCGATTCGAAACCAAGGCTTTTCCGCAAATGGGAAACGTGGCGGACGTGGCATTGAGCCTATGAGTCTCTTTTGAACATTCTTGTTTCCCCCATACTTGAATTTAGTTTACAATGCTACACTATCATCTCGTCACCCCCGGCGTCGACACATAAATAACACATACAAAGCAAATACCTACGTACATAACAGATGCATAAAAAGTACAAAATATAGGCTGATTTCAGCTTATTATAACTAATCCCTTAGAAATGTATACAAGTAATAGCTAAATAATATTTCGATTAAAATAACTAAGAGTTTAGAAAACTAAACAGAAGGTTTTTGACAGGCTTAAGACTCACTAGTTGGTTTTTAAAAAATAAATTTGAGAAAGTCAACTAAAATTATAGAAGGTTTGAAAATAAACGTGGAATGCCAAAATATAATCCAGGTTTTATATTAAAAACCTGAAAAACCATGGGTTGGTTTTTTAAAATAAAACCTGCTCACAGTTGCTGCTCCAGGGTAAAACAAGCGGGAAGGAGTGATAGTCCCTCCCGATCCTGATTTTTCATTTATTTTGTAGGGTATATTTATGTAAACTTAAATAGGCCCTACTTAAATGCATGTGATTAACCTTTCTTTCGTCAAAAGGTGTTATGAAACATTCAAGATGTAGTATTTGAGACCATGAAATTGCAAATATTCCAAGGCCAATCTCTGACAGTGAATGTCATTGTTTGCAACTGCATAATTCATTGAAAGATAGCCCCTCTCGACAAGCATCTTGGAGCAGCCTTTGACTTATCCACGACAGCGAACTGTTCTGAAAACTTAAATTTTTGAGAAAATTTACCTTATGTAATTAGATTAGTTAAACAATCATGCGAGGTAAGCACTTATAACTCAAAAAACTATTCTTTTCACTCTGGTATTTATTTAAATATTTCCAGAGTTATGCGTAATTAATTACAACTTGGAAGTTTTTTTGTTTAAAAAAGCAGTCTTTAAAATGTGTTAAAACGTAAGTTAAAAAAATAATTATGGAAGCAGCTAAACAATAAAAAATATTTCAATACCGTCTACTGTAATAGGATTTGACAACTGACATTTGGAGGTTATAATTTTATCCGCCCGTCCGTCAAAAGTATGAAATTACCGAACTTTTGACGGACTAAGGGATGAAATTTTTCTGGCCATCTTATTGGCTGCAGGTCACGTGATGACGGACGGACTATTGTCATTCCGTCTTAAGGCCCCGTTCAACGAAAAAAGGCTGGAAGCTGGCTCGGGATTCTAACGACAGGAGCACGCGGCAGATTGTGTGAGAGAGACAGTGCCGCAGATCAAGAGAACTAGCTTTTTATTTATTTATTTATTAAACCACGTGTTGTGACGATCTACTTTCACCGTGTTTCAGACACGCTGGGCTTCCAGAGAAACCAAGGGCCCGGGGGCCAATAATGTTGTCCGGCTCTCTCCCCGTCACTTAATGTACAACTTTTACCTCACAATTAAAAAACTAAAGGTTGTAAATTAACGTTACCGGCAGTAATAGTGAATAACATAATCTGTAAAGATTCAAATGATTTATATTAGCAATAACCTTTCAATTTTCATTCCACTATAATAATAAACTCAAACATAAACTAAAGAATTCCCTTTCGAAATACCTAATTCTTTTTTTGAAATATTTTGGAAACTTCTATATACTCTTGGAACATTTAAAGAACGTAATGTAGCCGACATAACATTTTATAATGTTCGTTAATATTCAAAAAAGATCGATTTAACATTGTCTTAAATTCCACGCAGCAAAAATATTTTGCATGATTTTAACTTAATGCATCCAGCATTGAATGTCTTAAAGAATCTCATAATATGCCTAGTAAGGTAGTCATGCAACTATTTTTGATATTTAAGCACTATTTTTCATCCCTTGCACTAATACGTGGCCGTATAAATTTTTTTCACGAATTTTAAGGTAATATTAAAATAGTTATTAATAAATTCCGAACACTTTGCTACTAAAATGTTTATTTTTAAAAATTTCAACCCCTGTTTTTACAGTAATAGTTCGTTTCATCAAAAATTGTTCCAGCCAAAGGTTTTAGATAAAGTTTAGGCGTTTTACAATAAATTATAATGGATATGATGGTAAATGTATTTAAAAAAAAGTAATTACATTTTGCTTTCCTAATCTTGTTATTTCCACCCCTTGCACTAATGGTTTGTATTATCAAAAATTGTTTCAGGTAAAATGGTTTTAGGTAAAAAATTATAGAATTTACAAACAATCTGAACGGATTTGATAGTGTAACTACAAAGGGAGTATATATATATATATATATTTTAATTCTACCCCTCATGTTTTTCAACACCTTGTAGCAATGGTTCGTCTAATCAAAAAATGTTTCAGACAAAAGTTTTAGATAAAAATATAAGATTAGCGCACAATTTGTACGATTTCGTTTTTTTTTTTTGCCAACGAACAGAGTTACGATTTTTTTAGTCCGCCAACCCTTGTTTTTTCAACCCCTTGTAGTTATGGTTGGTCGTCTCAAAAACTTATTCAAACAAAAGTTTTTGGCATTGCTCCTACGTTCCCCATTTCTACCCCTTTTGTCGGATATTGCCCATTAACGAACTCGACTGAGATTTTCCACTACTAGATTTTATGTATCAGTTTGGAAGTGATTTGAGAAGAATTGCGACAGTTATCGTATCCACAAAATTGTGACATATATACATATATACTTTTGAGTTGACGATGGTTTTGGGGTCTCTGGACCATGAAACCTAAACTACATAAAAAAAATTCCGAAGTTGCACCATGGTAACGGTTACAATAGGTATCATTTCTTTGAAATCTACTTAAAAATCTCGAAAATGGTTTCCAGACCCAAGAAAGATACCTCCTCCCCCCCTCCCCCAAACTTTTCGACCCGCCTACTCCTTGAACGAGGGCTCTACATGCATGTAACAATTTTGTACTAAACTCAAGTCAGAGCGCTACTTGTATTTATGTGACAACTTTGTACTTTTGACCTTGTAATCTGACACTTCGGTTGAAATTAGATACCGATGGGATATAGTCTTGCTGTCTATACTTAATCATTTTCTAAGAAGGTTGTGTAATTTACCCACGTCCACCCTGGCAGCCAGCAGGCTAGCGCGCACCTGCAGATGTACCCGTATTCCCGTCGTTCGTAACAACGCAACGAGAAATCCGTGGCTCCAAGTGGAAGGAGGTCAAACTTCTGGTCTGTCAAAACAGCAGCGGTGACGACTGATGTTCAAGACTGTGTTCTTTATTTTAAAAAACATAATTTTCAGAAAAACCCACCAAAATTCAGACGTAAAAAAAAAACAGGTAATGTAAAAACACTCGGGTTTTATTTTAAAAAACCGAAAAAACCCCAAAGGGTTGGGTTAAAAAAAAATCAAAGTCTCGGGTTTTTGCAAACCCAGCTCAGTTCCGGCTCCAAATTGAAAAGTGGAGGGTGCGATAATCTCTCTCGGGCCCAAATGTTTCATTTATTTTAGAGGGTAAATTCGTGTTAACTTAAATACCAAAAATTTGCGTATGTTAAACTTTTCTTTCGTGAAAAGGTATATGAAACATTCGAGATTTAGTATTAGAGACCACTAATTTGTAAATATTCCACTTAATGTCATGTTTTGCAACTGTACTCTTCATGTACGATAGTTCTGTCACAAGACCGATTCCAGATTCAAGTTTCACCGGTGATTAGGCCTACAAGAAAATGTTAGAGAACGTATACAAGAATCAAGACTCTGTGTTACCCCGAAAGATGGGTAATTTAAGCCCATTTTATACGCATTCCTTGGATTTTTGGTTAATACGAGGTCCGGGGAAATGATGATGTGCCCTGACGTTTCAGCTTTCCATTTTTCAGTCATTTTCAAGGGTGATTAACAACTGAATACTTGGTATAGTATTTACATCTTGGCCATTCACAGCCAAGATGTAATTAGTCCGTATGTGTGGCCGTGATTGAATGATGGTCTGGCCAATCAGGATTCTGCTGAGTAGAATTTCAGGTTATCCAGTTGTCTGGAATCACCAAGACACACAGACTTAAATCTTGATCGTAGGTTTTTTGGTCTGATCGCGAAAACTTAGGAACAAGATATACAAGCATTGTGTACAGTATTTTTTTGTTTACAATTTCGTCCCCAAATATATTCTACGCCCTATTTTACTGGTGGCGTCTACAGTCAGTTTCCCAGCAAGTACAGCGTAAAATTTAGTCTCATATTTGAAAAATATCTCTGCATAAATTTATTTAAATAGCCAAAAACTGAAATTCAAACATGGCTGGTGAAGCCGGGAACCACACATAACTTAGAAACACGCAACTTAGAACAGTCATAACTTAGAAACCTCGAAAAAATCCACGTAACTTAGAACTGTCATAAGTTCGAACGATCATAACTTAGAAACACACGACGTAGAAACATACAACTTAGAAACGACAAAAATTAGATTTCATAACTTAGAACATTCACAAGTTAGAAACTCACAACTTAGAACTGTCATAACGTAGAAACACGTAACTTAGAAACACTCAACGCAGAACCACACAACTTAGAAACATCATAACTTATAAAGTCATAACTTAGAACTATCAACACTTAGAAACACACAACTTAAAACTGCCATAACTTAGAAACACGCAACGCAGAACCACACACCTTAGAAACGTCATAACTTGGAAACACACAGCTTAGAACATTCTATCTTGTGTGTTTCTAAGTTATGTGTTTCTAAGTTGTGTGTTTCTAAGTTGTGACAGCACCCCGGTGAAGCCCAGCTTTACCCACACCTCTGTAACAAGTTTTTTACTTCTGGCTAGAATCCAGACGAAACACCTAACGTAAGCGATTGCAAATTTTTTTACAATTTAGTTATCATCTCATAATTTGTACAAGATTATACAAATAACCAAGTTTGAACAAAATAATCAGTTGTAATATTTATTTTTTAATTGAGTTCTAACCTTTCCCTTCTTTTTTTTTTCCTAAGGCTCTTAGCTTAACAAGTTGAGTGGATACTGGAGTCTCATAACAGGTCTACGATAAAATTGTTCTAATAAGGTATCAGAGAAAAAAATCCTGTCTGAAGAAAATAATTAATTTTGTAACAAAGGCTGAACCTATCAATCACTAAGTTTACAAAAAGGTAGGATTGGGAACTCCAGTGGTGTTCAAGAAACCAAAACCGAGAGACGTGTCACACGTCGGAAAAAAGTATATGCTTCTTTGAAAACAGTTCGTGACACTTGACAGAAATAACTTGTTTTGGAAAATAATATTCTCATTTTCGTGCAGAATGGTTGTGTGGAAATGCGGAGATTAAAACCGAGACAACATAAGCAAAGATGTGTTAAGGATGTTTCCAAAACTGTTTAACTAACAAGTAGGCTTTTACACGAATCATACAGGCTACAAAGAGTAATAATAGTTCTGATAATTTAACAGCAAGAGGAGGTTAAATGAAAAATGCTATTACAAGGAAATAATTAATACCCATAAATTGTTACGGATTTGCTGGCTGGTTATAAAGTTTACCTTTTCTTCCCGGAAACAGTAAGTACAGTCATTCTGAAACTATTTGTTTTACAACATTTAAAAAAAAAGTGGCCACTAGACTTTTTGACAAATCCGATTTTTGGCACTATATATTTGAAAGACAAGATATAAAATATGGAAAGGTAAATGCGCAGAAAAAAATGTTCTGTACTTTTACAAAAGATTCTTTTGGAAACCAGTTGTCAAGAAATATTTTGTATTGCTACAAGAAATATATTTTAATTTTGTTCAACCCATGGCTATGGTTATTTTTGCATGTTTAAAATACATTTTTCGAAATAATACTGAGTATTTTTTTACGAAAATTGGCGCATAATTTTGTATTTTAATTGATGTTTTATTCAAGCATTTTTTTTAAACCATGGAAAAGATAATCGAATATTCAACAATTGGACTTTATTTTGTTGTATCATGCTTATTATGAGCGCAGTTAATACTGAAAAGCTATTAATTATTCAGGAAACAGTTTACAAAAACTTTAACTATTGTAGATACTAGGAAAACACAGCCCATAAATGCCCGGGTAAGAATCCGTACCCAGTATATAAAAATAAATTAAAAAAAAACTATATTTGCTGAACAAAGGAAAAGTTCGCAAGCTAAAGGAAGTTGTGTTGTAATTGTTTTTTAAATTTCTCTGATCTTTATTTAGGAAAACGTGCATTAGTTTTCTCCGTGTGATCCTGATTATTCCTGAGAAAACAATCTCGACATGTAATTTTTTTTCGTAATGACACAAGCATTTTTATTCAGAGTTTCGTATAAATTGCTGAATTCATATTACTAACTCAGCCCTTACAATATATATATATATATTTTTTTTGTGAAATTCAAACAAAATAGATTCATTAATCAGTCGATTACTATGCCTTGAGACAGCTGAGAAACACTATCATGAAAGACGAATTTATTTCTCCTTGATGAAGCCCTCCTCTGGTATTCGTGAGAGAGTATCCTGCATCCAACATAAAAACAGTTGTTTTTGTTTACACATTGAATAAAATATTCAATACTGAGTCGATTACAATGTCTTGAGACAGTTGAGAAATGTTATCATGCAAGAAGAACTTCCTTCTCCTTGATGTCTAGCGTAGCCCTCCTTGTGCGATCGTGAGTGAGCATCCTGCATCCCACATAAAAAAATAAATAATATATACCTCAAAACAACACGTGACGTTATTTTTTGTTGGCCATGAGTCTTTCAAAATTGGAAAAAAGGGGGGTTGTTAGTAAAGTCGGTTTACGGGTGATAATTTTACGTGATAACGTCATAAGAAAACATTGATGTAAAATTGCATACTTTTTAATTTTCAAATATTATTTACCATTTTTTGCAAATTTAATTTAAATAATTTGTTTAAATATAATCACGAACAATTAGTTATAGAAATAAAATGAAATCAAATCAATGTCAATAAATTGTTAATTTGAAATGACGAAATTGGACAAAAAAATCAAATTTTTTAAATTGCTGCTTTTAAAAAGCCCGCCTTAACCTGTTTGATATTATAGAAGATTTTCCTCGCACGGTGGTTGGCCGGTTCAAATTGTCATTTTAAACACATTGTTATGACATGTGTGAGGTTAAACATTAATTTTTAATATTACATCAATAGCTACGCACGATCATTTCTTTCATTGAATACTAAATAAAAGCAGTTGACTTTTTATACGATCGTTTATATGAGATAATAATTTTTTAGTCAAAATTGTAACAAAACCTATTATTACTGCACTCGCCGACCGATGCTCCTTGTTTTTTAATAATCAAAGAACAAATATATGAGGTTATATCGCTAATCAAATTCTTAAAATACAAGAATTAATTACCTTTTTTGCAGCAATTGTTCTTGTAATAAATAATGGAAACCACATTAACGAGGTTGTGTGCTGCCGCTGTCTCTCTTCTACTCGGACGCATCGGCCGATGGAGTGGAAGAGAGATAGATGCGTCACAAGCCGATCGTGCCTCTATCGCTTGTTCCGCGCTCTCGCTTGCACGCTCGGCTCAGGCAGAACGTGACAATGAGTCATGCTTTTTCGTGCGTGCAGCCGGCGTTCATCGATTTATAAGACGTTATCACGTCAAAAAAACTCTCGCTGACGAAATATTAAAAATTATATTTAAGTATCTGTTTCTAATTAAAAATCTGTTTGTATCGGGCATTAGTCGCAGAAGCTGGTTCATTGGCTGCATCTGTATCGGAAGGACAGCGCTGTAGATACTGCAGCAAGAATTTTGTCCTGAGAAAGAATGCCAGACAACACGAGAATGACTGTGTTAAAAACCTACTAGCAAAATGACAAGTTGTGTTCGGTGTATCATTGTTGTTTACGCTGCAGAACTTGTAAAGCCAAGCCCACTTACGAGATAGAGGACAAAATAAAGCCACGACACTAAGGAAGAGTACGCTACATGATGTAACTAATTTTCCTTGTTTTGTATGTGATCATGTTCATATCTCTCCTGATCTCAGCACAGAAATTCAATTGAAGGAAGCAGGCGGTTTAAGGATGACTTAAATGAATGGAAATATCAACACTGTGAAAATTGAAAATACACTGAAGCCCATATCAAGTAGATCCTTCATACTTTAGAGTAATACTGACCGACACTTAAAACGGAAGCTTTTAGACGATGAAGAAGTTTCTAGGTCAACAATTTCGAATTCTTACAGTAATCCAGGTGAAGATTATGATTTCTAAGATGATGGTGACAGTGACTCTGAAGCTGGTGACACGATCGGAGACTGTAATGAAGCATTCAAAGTTGGCAAGATTGACTAAAACGATGGAAACGATGTGATAAAATAAATTATTCTGATCAAGCTTACGATGATCACTGGAAAGATAATTATCTTAAAAATATTAATAACAAACATTACAGGAAGACGACGATATCAGAAGATATTGAATATACATCATGGGAAGATCCTAACATATTGGTCGATCGCCTGGAACTAATGATGGTATTGATTAGTGGAGGAAACTACTCGCACCTCAACGAAGTAGCCTACATACTCAAAATACTAAAAGGAAAACTGGCTAGATATAATTATGACTTCTTTTACCTGCATTTGTATAAAATTAATAAAATAAATTATATTTTGGTTTATACATACATTTCTGATTTCTAACTAAGACTGAGTTCTCGCGACTGTGTGTTAAATGTGTGCATTGTGTGTTCATTGTATGTTCGGTGTGTGCATTGCATGTCAAGTGTGTGAATTGTGTGTCCAGTGAGTGTATTGCGCGTTCATTGCTTGTCATGTGTAAATTGCATGTCAATTTCGTGTCCAGTGTGTGTATTTCGTGTCCATTGCATATCCAGTGTGTATATTGCGTGTCCTGTGTGTAATACGTGTCCATTGTATGTCCAGTGTGTCCATTGCGTGTCCTGTGTGTATTGCGTATCCATTGTATGTCCAGTGTGTCCATTGCGTGTCCTGTGTGTGTATTGTGTGTTCATTGCGAGTCCTGTGTGTGTATTGCGCGTTCATTGCTTGTCATGTGTAAATTGCATGTCAATTTCGTGTCCAGTGTGTGTATTTCGTGTCCATTGCATATCCAGTGTGTATATTGCGTGTCCATTGCGTGTCCTGTGTGTAATGTGTGTCCATTGTATGTCCAGTGTGTCCATTGCGTGTCCTGTGTGTATTGCGTATCCATTGTATGTCCAGTGTGTCCATTGCGTGTCCTGTGTGTGTATTGTGTGTTCATTGCGAGTCCTGTGTGTGTATTGCATGTCCATTGCTTGTCCAATGAGTGTATTGCATTCAAGTGTGTGTATTGTGTGTTCTTTTCTTTTGTTGAATGTGTGTATTTTCGTTAAATGTGCGTAGTCAAGTCTTTAGTCAACTCTGAATGTTTACTGGTTCAAAACCTCTTGGTCTTGATAAAAACATTTTTAGGGATTCTTGGTCCTTTAGTGAACGAAAACATGTTGCGTTGGTCTAATTGCTTTTAATTGATTTTATCGATACTTTAGGTGTGACAGTGACTGTCTTGACTGCTTGAAAAATGTTACACTTGTTTTATAATATACAGCAAGTATTGTTCTAGAAGGGTTTGTGTGTGGTTTATACGCCTGACATTGTACATGATCTGGCCTCGTGATCTGAAGACACTTGGCCTATACGCCTAACATTGTACAGGCCCTGGTTGAAAGGATTCCAAGTATCGAAAAATTAGATTTACGTGATAGGCACAGCAACAACATAGTTATTTCGCCGGACAGGTATCTTGTATAGAATCTTGTAGAGAATGATTAATAAACTCCATGAAAGGTAATGAAAAACAGAATTTAAAATATATGTTAAGCTTCCGGTACTCTTATCAGTGGTCGATAATCAAACCAATGACGGAATGTACTGACTCAATCTTACATACATAAATAGACAACATTTATTATGATTATTATTTTTTCCAAACTTATAGGTTAATTATTACGAATTTTCAAGATGGTGACCAATATGTCATCACTGGCTTACTGGAGGCTGACAGACTAGGAACCTAAACTGCTATTTAGGATTTTTCACCATATTTTTTTAATACATATTTTTACCTAAAATTACATTTTTGCAGCGACCAGTTTTCGAACCGAGGACGATATCAATCGAATCAAACATTATTTTAATAAGTGATTTTTTTATGAATTTTTGAATCCTCCCCGAATTTCTAGCTCAATAAATAAAGATTTCCAATATGGCGGCTAAGATGGCCGATAATATAGCGGGCACCCTGGTAATAAATAATTAATGCATTCTAAAGGGTAAAATTTTGAATAATATGACAGCAAAAACAGGATGGCCGCCGTGACATCATATTGGCAGACATAATATCTGCTTCGGCATTAGTGGTAGGAGGTCAGAGGGAGCTTCCATGGAGGAATTATCTGCCGCCATTTTTAATCAAATGACCGCACCAGATTTGAACAGAGAACTTCATGGCATAGGCATGTTTTAAAATTAAAAATTAATTAATTAAATTTTTATTGAATTTTAAAAAAAATCCATTAAAATCGCATGATAATAACGGTTTTTCAATATGGCGATCGACTTCCAAAATGGCGGATGTCTTTTAATTAAAATTTAATTAATAACTTTTATAAATTTTAGAAAATTTCCCAGTTAAAATCGGATAGTAATTATAGATTTTCAAGATTCCGGACGATTTTAAAAAATGGCGGAAAATTTTCATATTAAAATTTCATATTAAATATATTTTTTTAATTTTAAATTTTTTTAAATAAAAATCGGATGGTGATTATTGATTTTAATGACTGTTATAAAATGGCGGAAGTTTTTATAAATATTTGATTAGTATTTTTTTTATTAATTTTAAAATTCATCCCGATTTTATAGCTTAAAAATTACTGAATTTCAAGATGGTGACCTTAACGAAAAGTGTAGTGCATCGACGGTGACCGAGGTAAAGATTCTGATCTCAGCGGCTTAGGGCGGCTTGCCGATAAGGAATTTAAGCCATTGACATTTCTGATGAATACAATTGGAAATTTTCCTCACAGCGGGAATTTTCCCCTCAAAATAGCGAAATTTTTTAAAAGAATATTGAGGAATTTTCAGTCATTTTTGATGAAATTTGACACCAAGATAATCACTGTGACGTCAGACTTGGTCGGTCATTGACCCCGCCTCACACCTCACCCTGCACCCTGTGCCCGAAGGAACTATTATATACTACTGATGACTTTAAAATGCATATAGAATTAATTATTAATATTGCTGCAGCATAAATACTGCATACAGGCTATTAACACTTTCAGATACAAAAAAAGATAATCAAAACCAGGTGCTTAATCAATATAATAATTTAACTTTCTGGGCACATTTATATTTAATGTATGTTATAAAAACATAATTTAAATAACAAAAACGTAGCCATGTTGTAGTGAAGTAATAAAATCCACATAAATTTATTCTGTTATATATGATGTAATGAAGACCAGAAAAAAATAAAACTAATTTTGCGCAAAATTATTTAAGGAAATGTTTACTACCACATCATTTATCTAACATTTACTAATAATATACTTATTCTTAATTCAGTATTTTTACTACCCTATACAATATTAAAATGACACATAAATACTCGTTAAATTATGTGGTTACCTAGAAACATGAATAAACGTTTCATTTATATATATATATATATATATATATATATATATATATATATATATATATAGTTCAGGACACTGCATGGGGCATGTTGCAACATGACTGGGGTAAGATGCAACACGTAGTTGCAAAGTTTGCAAAGTGCCCCGTAGTGTACAGTTATAAACACAAAAATAAAATTCACATCATGAATACCTACTGCTATAAATAAGCTTCACCCAGTTACTGTGTTTCACCTGTACATTACAAGTTCAATTGGTTAAACAAAACATTTACAGAAAGAAAAATTTCTACTTACCAACACAAAAATCGAATTTTCTTTGTCACGTGAAGCACAACTCATCGCACTGTGCCGCCACTTGTCTTGATACACGCCGAGAAAATTGAGCTGTCCCTGTTGCGTTGTGCCCCGGCTTCCCCTACGGTTTTTTTTTTCATGTAAATGTACAAATGTACAAATACCTGTAATTTTACATGAACATTTCTGTTCCATTTACAACACAAAAATTTACAGAGAGTATGACTAAGTTAGAACATTTCATACGTACATCAAGTTTAACTAATATAACATCCGAGTAGCACTCACAAAAAGTGTTAATGAAATATCGAAGTGAACGTGCGCTAGTTAATTGCCAGTCAGCTTCTGACAGCACGTCCGCGACGCGACACTAGCTTGTGTTGGGTTCGCTAGAAGCCGCCAAACGTGCTGGCAGCGACGTGGCCGCGCGCGACGTGTGACGGTCTATTAAAACATTCGAGTCCGCAGTATGCCGCTGTTTAGGAAACACACCTGCTATCCCCGCGCCAGTCGCCCTTTCTCCTGGCAGTAACCACGGCATCGTCGACTCAAGCAGAACCACCTATGGGGCCTAACTACTCCTTTGTCGTCACTTCTGAGGCCAGCCTGACACGAAGCTAGAGCGAAAACACCGTGTGGTTCCTTTTGACTAACTAAACCCGGGGGTTACTGCGTGGATTTTTGTGTGGAATTTCAGTACCTTCAACAAATGCAAAAATTTGACTCAAAATTTTGTAAAAGCAAATAATATAATTATTAACATTTTAGCATAGCCTCCTGGCGATACCTCAAAATTATGTAACTCAAAAGTCCAAAATAACTACATTTTGACTCTTATCAGCGCCATCACAATATAAGTACTAATTTTACTATACCCCAAGCTTATGAAAAATTTCGACTACAGTTTTGACTTCAGTTTAAAGTGTTTAACGGTAAACGTCTTATCGGCGGTGTGCTTGGGTTTTTGGGCCTGAGAATATTCATTCCGACAAATTACTACTTAATATTTGAAAGAAAGAGAATCAATTGTAAAAAACAATTTTAAACTTAATAATGTAACATGATATTCATTTACTTTAAGCGTTAAAACCTTTAACACGATGTTTGTAATTATGGCATCATAAAATTTTTAGTTATGGCTTGGGATTATCCAGCGTTTAAACCCATGGCATACTTCTCGAGGTTGTTAGTTTTCAATCTGTCAAATCAATTCTGGTCGTAAATTAATCGCTCTGTTTAGGAAAGTAAAACAAACGCCAGAATAACCAATAGAGCGTGAAGACGTGTGTACTTCTAGTGTGCTGCTAGTTTACTGCTTTGCTAACACATATTTGTGTATAATGTGAGTATAGAAAATTAAATTGCGAGACAAAATGAAAGAGGAGAATCGAAGGCGTGAAAGTGGTACACAGAGGAGCCACTGACGAGAACTCAAATCTGTGGAGGAAGAGAAAAATGTGAGTTTCAGGTTGCATTTAATGCACCCAAGAACTTTCACAAATAAAAGGTGCGAGCAATGAAAAGCTTAGGGATGAAAATAGTGCAACCACAAAAAAGACTTATCGACTATATGTGAAAGGCACTAGACTGGGGTGCAATCAACAAATGAGTTTTAACTGGTGAAGTAATCATTAAATAGCACTGTTATCAAATTGACACTGTGATCGACGTTGCATTACACTTAAAAGTTGATGAGTTTGACTCCTATACCTGCACTCGAACATCAAGACGGTAAAAACTGTGAAACTGGTCCAAACTGACTTACCAACGGATCAGTGTTTAACACATTCTCATTCAAATTTAACTGATTCTCAAGTTACAAAATTTTAATAGAGATCTACACAGTAAAATTAGTCTGGCATCTGTACGTTTTCGAAAATTTTAACGTAATGTTTATTCAAAGGGTCAGATTTCCGAAAACCAATCGAAGCCTACCAGAAGATTTGTTTATGCGGCGTTAGGTGAGAGACATTATGAGATTCAAATAAAAAGTATAATTTTTCTTTAAATTTATTACGAATATGATAGACTGGAAATTGATAATTACACTTGTAAGTTTAGAACACCGAAGGTAAAAGGAATACGTACATTTTAATTGTGTAATGAGGGTTAAAGTCATGAACCAAATTCTAAAGACACATGTCTAAAAAATTTCCCTTATTTCTTGGCTTTTAAACATATAATTGTGAATTTTCAAGAGATAGCATGTTGTAGTGACGTAAATTCTACCGCACCATGGCCATATTACAATATCCGAAACATTGCAGAAATTGTGATTAGCCACGCCTGGTGATTATTAATAAGTGTGAAACAGCATTTTCGTCGTTAAGGGCACCGCAGAGCCAGTAGTGTATTCGTGCAGAATGATAACCGCGACGCTCGCTGGTGCTACTAGCGCGTTAGCAAGCGCAAGGCTGTGCACTGGCGCGCAGTCTTGTAGTCGTGCATAGGACCAAAATGTGATTCAACCGGTGATCGTAACGTTAACTGGTGGAGAAATGAAGATAAAGGTGTAACGAAAGTTTCTTGAGTGCTTTCAAGGATCTCTACCGGGAGATTCATGCTTAAAATGTTTTTTTTTTTTCTTTTCTGAAAACACGTGTTGCAGCCATTTTCGCTCTTCTAAAAACACAGGTTGAAAACGAAATACGTGACCAGAGCTCAGCATTACTCGCGAACGACCCCCACTCGGGTATCTTGAGTCTTGAGCGGTGAAGCCGTGCGCGCGGATGGCCGAGCGCCAGCTGTCCCGGTGCAGCACGCTGGCTGCGAGCGAGCGGGAGTGTCCGGAAGGGAAAGCGTGATGCAACTGCACAGGTCCAGTTCCGGCGATCTTCTCCGGCGATGCAGCCGGCAGCCAAGGGCGCAACTTTCTCGCGCGCTCTCCGGGGTCCACGACGGGCAAGCCGGGCCCAGCCAACACCACCCTGAACTGATACCAACCTCGAGAAAAAGATGTGAGCGAGACTTTCAGTGCGCTTCATCTAACCTCAGTAACGAGCAAATTCGTGTGTTCTCATGTTGCAAATACACATAATGCGATAATCGTACAAGTAGAATTCTTTAAAATAATGACGAGCGGGATAAACATACGAAAAGTAATCATTTTAGAAGAAAAAAAGTAAAACTCTTCTCCTTTTTCAAAATTTAACTATAATTCTATTTAACAAGATGGTACTATTGATTTCTGAGAGCTAGCTGAACAACAGGAGTACCGAACCCGTCCCAAGTACATGCCTCAACGCTGAACATGAGACATCTCCTCCTAGACCGGTATGATCATCGCCTGATCTTTAGTGCAATGAAAGAAATATAAGTCCAGTGCGCAAACATGCAGAATCTGCTATAGCCACGACCCCGAAGTCGTCAATATGGCGGGCCCACGTGTGGAAACATGCATCCATAAATATTAACTTTCGAGAACATCGGGGGCTGTACTAAGTGTGTTGGAGTGCCAAAGTAAAGTTTATGGTAGTTTAACTATCCTGGAATACACTTTGTAAACTTAAACAGTCGTAACAATATGTAATCAGCTAGAGACCTGTAAAATTCGCGATTTCAAATCCCTAAAGGATAGACTTCATGATCCTCTATGCACTCGTGAAAATTACATCTGCTGATTGGTTACCGACTCGTAACACCTGTTGACTGGAATGATCGTGATACGCTAATTCTTCTGTTAAAGATTTTTCATTGGCCCAGAGTCCTTCAGATAAACTGTGGCCCAATCACTGAAGCAAAATAATGTCAAAAGTATTTGGACTCTATCCTATCGCGAAATGAATCCGCGAATTTTACAGGTCTCTAGTAATCACAACTTAAAAAAATACCTACAATTTATTAGTCAGGAAAATTGTGTAGGAACAAACAAGGCGTTAAAAATATTTAACATTTTGTTGGTTCTTAAAGCATTACGAAATCGGTGCTATCTTTTAAGTATTTTTTCAATTGCGTATATTTATCACGCTCCAATCATAAAATCTTATCCTTGTGGAAAGATCATATCCTCGTGGCGAGATCATATCCTTGTGGCGAGATCTTATTGCTGTGGCGTATCCTTGCGTCGTATCCCTCCAATGAGATCGTATCCGTGCGATGAGATCGTATCCCTGTGCTGTATCCCTGCGTACGAAAACGTATCCCTGCGATGATATTATATCCCTGCGACGATATTGTATCCTACTGAGTTGAATTTTGGACCAATGCTATGTCCTTTTCGTTAAATGTGCTTCCAATGTGCTTTCTTTTTTTAATGGGCTTCCTTTTATTTCTATGTGCATCGACAAGACTGTAGTCAGGCCATGATTATCTCGTGGTTCGGTGATGCCTGGTCTGAACGCCTGACATTGAACATGACCTGTTTAAATGTTCGGCAAGTATCGTCGAAAAATATATCTTGGCTACTGACTGGATGTGTTTGACTACCTACTGAATGCACCTGGCTACCAACTGGATTTGATTGGCCACCTACTGAATATATGTGCATGGTTAATCGACTGGCATGTAGAATTGCCCTGAAAATACATGTCAAGTCATGTAAAGGTCTCGCTTTGCCTTCTAAGAAGACTGTAGAAAAAACGAGAAAGGCTAGTGATTGGTTTGTTTTTGTACTTGTAGAAATTTCATAATAATTTTTTTATTTGTAATATTATTTTCTTTTCATTCATTTCTTTTTTGGTAATTTTAGTTAAATAATAATTTTTTACCTAAAATTAACTTTTTTTTTCATCAGTCAAGCATCAAGTCGAGGTATTTGTATCAGCCAGTAAATAAATTTCTAAAATTTTAAAAATATTTTTGGAATATTTTTCCGATTTTCAAGCTTAAAAATGATTTATTTTCAATATGGCGGCAAAATTTCCTGATGGCGAACAACCTGACAATGAAATACTGCACTCTAGCGGGAAAAAATTAACTAATATGCAGCAGCGCACTCTAGTAGACAAAAACAATATGTCGGCATCGACCTCCAGCAGACGAAAATAAGATGGCCGCCATTACGTTATACTGGCTGACATAATATTTGCCTTGGCATTAGTAGTGTGATGTCAGTTTTGTGCCGCACTCTCGAAACAACGAACCAGGAAGACACTTGGAACATGTAATCCAATAAATAAATTTAAAAAAACGCCAGAGATGTGTAACATCTAACCTCGGCAACGAGCAAATTCTTGTGTTCACAGGTGCAAATATACTTATAATACGAAACTCAGACAGTAAATTTAATGTCGAATTCGTTGAAATAATACCGAGCGTGATAAATGTACACAAATTGTGTTTTCGATTGTATTTCATTACACATAGTTTCCGCACCCGCCGTTAGAATTCGCTGCCTGAGCAGCTAAGTCGACTATTGAATTATTCCATTTGCAGAGCGAAATTTTAATTTATAACTAAATGGCTACGATAAAAGCGAAAAAAATATTTATATTTTAATATTAAACACCGACTTTGAACCTGATTTCCGACAAAGAATTTTATAAATATACTACCCATCTTGTTAAAATTCACTAAACAGTTAATGCTATATAGTTTCCCGTTGTACATGCTAACTTTGAAGCGCGCCGTCCACCACAGATGGCAGCACTGTGGTTCCCCTTTTTTTTCCCATGCGACTTCCGTTCTATCACATTCCAAATGCCATATACCGAGAGTTAAGTTTTTACATATTGTTACGAACGCAGACAGGACCTCGACGCTCGCCAGGTTCGGAGCTGGCTGGCGGCCCCGCACGGCCACTGACGTCATGCGCCGTCCATTGACGTATGGCATGCCACGCGTGCCTGGCCGGATTACAAGGGTCCTCGCCCCCCCTCCCCCTCCTGCCCATGCGCATCGTCCCACCTCGGGATATTATCACCTTTAGCGGCCTGAGAATTCCGGACTTACAGAGGCCACCGCGAGGAGTGGCGTGAATAAGCATCGCTGTTCTGGGTGTTTCGGGCGTCGGGCTGGCCCGGGATGACGCAACATGTCACAGCTGCTCTCGCCCCTTCGAGAAGGAACGCTACCGATATATAAGCTACGACGCCGGCCTCTGCGGAAGTTCCGAGAGTTCGGAGAGTTCCGCGAGTGAAGAAAAGTGCGAAGATGGTGAGAGAGCCCTTTGAAAGCGGCGCGACGAGGAGCGACGGGACCGTGAGAGTGCGACTGAGTGGTGCGAGACTGTGTGTGTGAGGACAGGCGTGAGGTAAGGGGCGAACCACTGTCGAGCCTGGCTCCAGTGAGGAGTGCGAACTGCGGAACTTGACAAACATTGAGTGACTTGTGAATAAACATTTTTAAGTGCAAGTGATTGGTGATCAGACTCTTTTTAAGTACAATTATTTATTAGTAATATAAATCTTAGTAATTAAAAAGTAATAAAACTTAATTGTACTATTCCTTACGAACCCAGTTTTCTCCCCAAATTACGAGTATACTCGTAACAATATAAAAAAAGTGCAAGGTTGCGTGAAGGACGCGTTTCTATTTGTTTTCCTTTTTTTTTTAGCTCCTCGTGTGCAGCGGCGAGCACACATGCGCCTAGCCTGCACGCTTCAGTAGCGCTACTTTCACTCGCGAAGGGGTTTCGCGGTAAGAACTGAAGGGGGAGGGTGTGTCGGGAGGCGCAGCTGAGTTCAGCTCGCAACTTTCTAGACGGTGTGGGGCGTGGAGTCACCTTCTCGGGCAAATCGAGCGTCATTTTGTTTGCCCCCCGCGCGAACTCTTTGAGAGAATCAAAGGGCTGAGGGACCCACAGATTTAAAAAATATATCTCTAAAGTCGTTCAATGTTACTTTCACCAAAACTATGAAAATAATCTGTGCTTACAGCATAACGTGTAAGGTTAGTTGTGAATTTTATTTAAAATATATATTATTAATTTTCGTCCTATCAGGATAATCCCAAGTATTAGAAAAAATCTCGAAACACAACCGGGGCCCCCTGGTGGGCTGATCTCTTCTTACTAAAAGAACTCCCCTTCTTTTCAATGGGTCGATTTGATTCGGCCTCTACTGCTGGTTGGTCTTTGGTTGACTGGCCCACAGTGTAGAGGAGAGTGGCGAGAGAGTTGTGATCCGATCATCAAAGTAATGCAAACGTAAACATGTTGGCAGTATAGCTTGCTACCAAAAGATTTCGTGGAATATCCGTGTTTCTGTTTTGGAAAACTCAGGCTGGTAGTATTGTGTATTGTGGAAAACGAAATTTCTTTTGAGATATGACAGATAAGAAATAAATTAAGTATCAAGGGCTACATACAAACGGTTAATTTAAAACTGCATATAACACGATTACATGCTTTTAGTTCATGCGAGGATCGACATAAAAATTGGCCTTGAATTTTCTAAAAACCATTAAATAAATACCTATTAAATTTATACATTTTATAGACAGTTAACAATAGTTAATTTATGAAATTATTAAAAATAATGAACAAATATGCGAAATTATGGAAGCAAAATAATTTAGAATACTACCCCCTTAAGACAGAAAAAATATAAGTCCAGACGAACACAGGTTGCATCTGTCTCGTCGTTGTCAGCCATTGTGCTCGTTTGTGCTGTTTATGTATTTACCTTTAATGTCCACTCGTGAGGGTTTTTTCTATGTACCATCATTGGCATATGTCCACGTAATTATTTTAAATCAGGAATATATGTAGGATTTAGTCTGTACGTGTATGAACATACATTTGTCATCAACGATCTTTCACTTGCGTTTAATATCCTGGTTGAAAATTTCATTGAATTAAAAAATATAGAATGCAGCAAATTTAACTGGTGAAACATAAACTACCTAATTTATGAACGAACATTTACAACTGCATTCCTCTCCATGGAAGCATGAAGAGGTGTGGGGAAGTAGCAGGACATCCACCCCCTCACCTTCAGAACACACTTCTAAGCCTTTCAAGGATGTCCAACAAGAGCCCCAACTGGCCAGCAAAAATATAAAGGGTACAGCGATTCGTTAAATCAGTGCATCGTAGTGAATTTTTTTTCCAAATGGAATTAATAAATAATTAATACTTCGAGAAAAAAAGCAATTTATAATAATTTGTACAATATAACTATTGTATTGTACAATATAACTATTATCTTAAATAAATAAACCAAAAAATAAAATAATCAATTAAATAAAGATTTACAGGATCTTATCGTTCTATAAAAATATTTAAGCATTTAAAATAAAAATTTAAATTCTAAAAATATAAATAATACAGTTAACACATTATTTAACAACGATTATATCGTAACACATGGCGGAAATTATTGTTCAACCTACATTTTAAACAAATTTTTGTAATTTTACAAACAATATTCCTTGAAAACTCAGTTGCTAGCGATATCACATGTAAAACTACAAAGCAGAGCTTTGTAAAATTACAAATGGTACAAAGCTTTGCCTCTGTTTTACAAGTGATATCGTTGACAATTGAGTTTCCAAGGGCTTTCCTTGTAAAAGTACAAACAATTACAGTGTATACTATATTATAATTGTAAAACAGGTTTCTAACCTATATTCTCTGATTAGTTTGTATTTTAAAATATTTTACTTGGGGATTTACAGTTATTTATTGAATACTTTCCCATTTAATAAATGAGAGTGTAGGCCTATATATAAAATTAATACAGCAACTACTTCGCGTCTTTTACGAAAAACCTTCTGCAATCACACTCGCCACTAGGCCACTGCTGCAGGCCAGCGGGACGCTACGCCTCTAATGAAGATGGTATGCTGTGACGTAGTTGGAATCATTTCCTCCCTCGCCATCGCCAAGTTTCAACGCCCATAAACATCGCATCGTTTGTGCTAATGAGCATACCTGGCAATACAAGAAACCTGTATCACCTCCATGGTGACTAGTATTAAATTCGTGTTCACTCGAACTCAAAAATAAAGGGTACCAGGCAATATAAGAAAATGCGCACCACCTTCTTGGTGACTGTGTTTGGTTCGTGTCTACTCGAAAATGTTGTTTGACCACGTCTGGTGATAGTTAATGAGCTTGAGCTAGAACTTCCGTCATCAAACACAGTCTTTAAAAACATTTTTCACAGTGCGGAAACAGCACTTCAATCAAAGTTTCGGGTGCCCCGCAAACATGGCGCAGGTCATCAGCTGGACAAGAAGTGGCATCTGATAGCTCATTAGACTGCAGTAAGGTGCATGCCTGCGTTGTTGCGTGTGCAAGGGAAGCCATTACCCCAATTGGCTGAGCCATTCAGGACGCGTTTGCTTCCGCTGACAGTAGACGTGTAACTAAACCCAAGCCAACCGCGAAAAACAGACAATGCCACAAAGTTTTAACGCACGTCTGGTCTGGAAATATTTTCACGGGAAAATGCATGCTTCCCACCTCCCCCTCCTCCATGCTCTTCCCTGCTTGGTTCGACCTCGGCGCTGCCCCCTCGCGCAGAGCGCGGGTGTGCCGTGCAGTGTCGGTGTGTTGGGGGGGGGGGGGGCAGGGAGGGGGGGACCCCGCCAAACCGGTCTACTCGCGCTTTCAATCAGCGCCCATCAACCTTTAACGCCGCCGCCCTTGACACCCGGCGACATTGGCTCACTTTCCTAGCAGTTTTTTTGGGGGGAAGGGGAAGGGGGGATCGTGGTCCTGCTTAAGTGGGTCACCCACATCCCCGCGTCTGCCACTTCAGCTCTTGACCCACTGACCTCGGTGGCAGTGCTGACTGACGCCCCGCGGCTCCGAGACCATGCCGTGTCGTCAGACACGCTGAACGTGTGATGCAGCCACGGGAAATAAACATACTTGACTTGTACCTACCCTCCTTAAAACACACACACACACTAATTTGATTGCTTGAAATTAGTGTAGTTATTAAGTAGTATGAATTTAAAAAACACAAATCTGTAGAGCTCAGAGAGTGGCAAACCAAAAGAAGAAGGTACGATGAAACTGTATTCCAAAATGGACTCTCGCTTGATATAATCTCGTGTCCGATCCAAGGTTTGGTGGTGGCAGAATCAGTAGGTTCACAGAACCAGTAAACACGTGTCGCTGTGAAAAGGACCGTCAAGTAAAAGAGAAAAGAAAGGGGGGAGAACCCTTGGGAATATGTTTACTTATTTGGACTTAAAAATTACATAACTTTGCAAGTAATGAGATAAGCGCAGATCATGTAAACAGTTTGGAGAAGGTAACGTTAACAGACTTTACTTTTTTTAACTATGGTGTTTGTAAAGTTGCAACTTACTATTAGAGCGCACATACAATGAGCAGAGCTTGAGAAGAAACCCACGCGATTTGAAAACTGCTGCTGCGGAACCTTGTGGTCCGAACGTCAGGACTACGACATCGAAAACCGCAAGGTCAGCAAGGCGACGGGCTGTCGCCCACTGCCTCCAGTTCTGAGATGGATGTTGAAAGGATACTTCGTGTGGTCGAGTGGACGAACACTCGCCTGCCATCAAGGCGAGCGGGGAAACGTGGTCTCGCGGTACTCCCGTTTCCCGCCGCCCATTCATTCCGTCAGATGCTCCACAGCTTACATCATCTCACCCCGCGATCTCCTCAGGCTGGTCGTAACGTCAGGGCTGTACCTCGGGTAGAGCGGCCGACTCAACTTTACTAGTAGCTGAGGAGCTTTCGGCCGTGGCTTGAGTCCGTGTGGAGACGTGTGTCATTTAACTACATTACAATTTTGAAATATATATAGTAGCTATATATATGTGGGAATTCAAATAAGTGTAAACTAAATAACTCGGCTGGGGGGAGCTCATCTTCGTCTGTGTGACTTGCAAAAGCGAACGCCGTTTTTCTCTCGCGCGATCACATTTCTGAAATTGTACTGCGACGGACGAGGTTTCAACTTCACGCATTTATTTAAAATAGAAAGAAGAAAATATTTTTGTTGTTTCGAATTTAATATTTAATTGCTAAGTTTCCCGTTAACAACGCTTTGATAACGTTTAAAAACGCGCTTTTAGCGATTTGAAGAAAAAAAAGTGGTACAATTTTCCTTTCTTCCTGAGAATACATTAACAATATAAGTATCTCAATAAATGACTTGTTTATGAATTCAAAAGAAGCATGAAATGCTGATCAGTGTAGAATACTTAGGCGTACATGTCGAATGAGTTAAACAGTGATCTAGATCATGTATGGGATCTTTAAAGTTATTATGACAAACATTATAAAGTAAATATGCTATAAAGGTGGTATAAGAAGACAGGGGCTTAAAGAAAAAACTCGAGCTCATAAACTAATTTTTAAATGGCATCGTATTTTCACAAAATAAACGATGAACTTTAGTCAAGTGAATTTTCTTTTATCTCTATAGCAAAAACGAGACTTATTTTAAATTATTTATTAATAAGATTTTTTGGAATACTTTACTAAGTCATTATTAACAAAGTAAAAATAATGTCTGTTACCGATACAATAATTTAGGGAATAATAATTAATTCAATGCAATAAGATATAATTCCCATCTTAAACTGTTGAAAACTATGTTACTTACTTAAAATATTAGTTTGTCTGAGTTTGATGAAAAGCGTTATGATAAACATAACTACGAAAAGCGTTTGGGGTAAATGAAAACTGAACTTTTCAGATTTATAAATAAGTAACTATGCTAAAGATTCGATTAAGTTCACTGTTTTGCAACAGCATAGCATATTGACACTCATGCAAAAAGCAATGTCTAAGCGATGTCATTTGCGGCCTATTAACCATGCTAAGCTCTCGTTAGAACTCAATTCAAATGTATTCGAGCGAACATTTTGGCGCTTCAGGAAGTGGTTGTGAATAACGACACATCAATGTACCAGAAGTGGAACGAACATTGGCAGAACGAAAGTCTCTCGTGAAAAACAGTGCTACTTTCAGTTCGCTGTCCATAAATTTCACTTGGGAGCCGCAAAAATGGAAAGCCATTTTATGGCAATCTGCAACGCTTCAGTGGCGAGGAAGATATTTACGAAGCGTTAAACGTGCGGAAAAGAAATCACTGTGAAGTTGTCAAATAGAGAAGAAGAGTAGAATGGCTTTCTGATAAACTTTGGGAAAGTCTTGTATTTTCTGGACAGATATTTAAAAAAAAAAAAAAAAAAAAAAAAACATTCCAAATACGCAAACTGTTTTAAACACCAAATAGATGATAAAACAAGAAGACAGTCACTATCTAAAATTCAGAGTAGGACAGGTAAAAGTTTGAGGTGCTCCTACGAAATTGTTTGTATTGCGAGTATTTTAAGACGTGTGAAATTAGCGCAGTTTCCAGCGGCAATCGTCCCCGGTTTCAACTGATCATCCAGTCATTAAACCCCCATTCATTCATCATCTTTCATCCTGTCCGCAGGGTATAGGGGAAATATTGAAAATTACATACAAAATTAATGTACGTTTCAACTTCATTTCATGGTTACGATAGTCCCTCGCAGCTTGACAGGATGAGGGGGGGGGGGGGGGAGAAAAGTGAAGGGGTGGGAGGAGATGACTGACAGCCCAGCCATTCACCGCGGCCACCACTGCAAAGGGGAATCATCTCGAAGATGTGAGGAAGGTTAAGACCATTACGTCATACTCCGAGGAGAATACGAAAGCCTCTCGGAGGGCAAGACAGTTGTGTCATAACGTATTTTTGGTGAATTTTCTAGACAGTTAAACGTAATAGGTGTACGCCAGTCTTTGATGATGATTATTATTATTGTTGCTTTTCGTTTGTTAGCAAGTCAATGGTTCTGGAAAGTATCAAGGATTTACGTTATACACGAACGGGCTAAAGCTACTTGCAAGCAGATTAGAATAACAGGTCTCATTGGAGCTTTTTCGTTGGAGTCTTAAGGGGTCCGCCTACCTAGGCACACATACGGTGTGCAGAGCTTCAGGAAAAACAACGCGATTTCAAAACTACTCAAGATATCCGAGTGGGGCCTATTTACGAATAGCATTTAAGAGTTCGCTGAGGACCGAAAAGTACTTTTAATTACGGATTAAGTTTTTAAACTGTATTTTTAGAAGCGTTAAAATGCCTAAAACGCGTGTTTTCAGAGTAATTTTTAGGCATAAAACAATCAGTACAGATTCTTGAAAGCACTTAAGGGGCTTGCATAACACCTTTATCTTCATTTCTCCGCCATATAATGTTACGGTCACCGCTCAAATTTCACAGTTATCCTGTGACGACGAGACGAATGCGCGCCAGTTCAGAGCCTTGCACATAGAGGCTATACCGCGCTAGAAGCACCAGCGGGCGTCGCGCTTATCATCCCGCCTCACTAACACACATACACCCCTGACGAGGCGGGCCCCTTGGAACCGAGGACTGTCGGCCAAAATGACTGAAAGCGTGGGTTTGATCCCGACGTACAGTAATGAGTCAGACTTACTTACGGCCCCCCCCCCCCCCCCAAACCCAACGAAATATTGAAAAAGAAATGCGACATCTATCTCGGTGTTATTTTGGATTATGCAAGGTGTGTTACAGAACCTGCATTCAAAACCCACAAACGCTGTGATGCATGTTGAGGACGACAATGCAACTGTCCCAAACCCCTTGTTGACGCAAGATTTTTTAATACAATTTTTTTATAATTCCTTCCCGAAATATATTCCCGTATACGCTACCGCTAACGAACACAGATGGTACTCAAGTGGTTCATGGCCTTCTTTAATCTGCGAAACCGTGCTGCGGGAAACGTTCAAACCAATGAAACCTGCAACGTACTGAGCAAGTGGGCTGACACTAGCGAGTTGAAGTTGTCTTATCCTATCCACATAGCGGCCTGAACTCAATGAATATAGCCTGGTGACCTCGCAATCGCTGTCGAGGCTGTAACCATTGCATTTTTTTCTATCGCAGTTCCGAAACCACGTGCTGCATTTCACCTTGCGTCCATTTCGCCAAACACTTTCTCTTGGCCTTGTCTCTGACAAGAGGCGCCAGCTGTTCCCGCTAAACCCAGCTCAAATTCACCGAGGTAGAAGAAGAAACTTACTTCAATTTCCAACGAACGAGGGCACCAAAAAACAATATTTTCGATTTTTGATATATAAACATCTTAGCTCTCTGTATATGGGATTTTGTAGCCATCTGTGTCAGAAGGTGTGAACTAAAGTTTACAAAGCCAAGGGAAACTTTGTAGCATTAACTTTTAATGAATTTTAACAAGAGGGGTCTTGTTAATCAGGTCTTGTCTCAAATCAGGTCCAAAGCTGGGATTTATTTTTTTTTTCAAGTTTTTTCGTTCGCTTTTATCGGAGACGTTTCATTATATACATGTAGTTTAAAACTTCGCTCTGCAAATGAAAAGATTCTATAGTCGACATAGCTGTTCCGGCAGCGAATTCTAGCAATGGATGCGGAAACTACGGGTGATTCACGTCAAGAAATGTAGTTGAAAACACAATTTGCGTAAATTTATCTCGATCGACCTTATTTTATAGAATTATAGGTTAAATTTCATGTCCAAGTTTTGTATTATAAGTGTTATTGCAATATGAGAACACATGAATTTGCTCGTTACTAAGATTAGATGTTTACACATCTCTGGCTCACTTTTTTTTTCTGAATCGTGAGTTTACCGTATGAATACAGTGCATAAATATCATTAACGAGAAAATAAATCAAAGTTACGTCACACTAAAAATATTTAAAATTCAAAGCCCTTAGTGGAAAAGGGCAATGGCAGAGTTTTACGTCGTATGATCAGTGACTTAATGACGATTTAATTTTTCCAACAACAAAAGCACAGTCTGGCAATGAACATATGAAGAGAGAGAATGACGGCTCATAAATGTCAAAATTATATTCACACGCCACCAGTTCAAGGAGTAATGGCGATTACGACAGGTGTACTTGTTACCTTTACCAAAGAGAGGAAATTTATTACTGATACTAATTAAATTTACAAGTGGTGTTGGTCGTTAAACTTAATTTTCTGCAGGAAAATCTGCCATCCCGAAATATAACGATTCGAAGTAGTCAGCATCTGAAATCATACATATTTCCTTCTCCTCACCCCATTCAAAACACAACCACCTCGTCTCGAGAAAAAAATATAATGATATTAATTCTTGTTACCGATTCGGTTTGGATCCCACTCCTGACGAGGTCAACCCCGGAGTTTCGCATGGAGGCCGTGGCCGATAGCCGGTGGGCTACCGCGGAGGTACAGCTGTTTCCCTCTCTCTTCCCCCTCCAGACCCTGCCCTCCCAGCGGGGTCGTTCATGAGGTCACCGCTCCCTTCGTTACGCGTGTCACCCTTCAGTCGACAGCGAACCCAGTTCAAAACTGTGCTAATTAGAAAGACCTGTTGTGAGATACAACTCATGAGCCGATGGTCATACGTCAGGTACGCTGACCCCTAGGCCACTAAGCCCGGTATCAACACTAATGTTTTCACAACTCCCCCGTCCCCTAGCCCTTCTTTTCACAGGCGTCATTGATGTTATTTTAAGGCCCCCGCCTACCCGGGCACACATTCCGTGCGCAGAGCTTCATAAGAAACTACACTATGTGAAAACTGCTTACGATACCAGAGTGGTGTCTGTTTACGATACGCTGAGGACGGATGAATAGTTCTGTTTATGTATTAAGTTTTTAAACAGTAATTTTAGGAAAGTTAAAATGGCTGCAACACGTATTTTCAGAATATTTTTTTTAAACATGAAACATTCGAAATAGATTTAGGTAACCATAACATTATATGGCGGAGAAATGAAGATAAAGGTGTAATGCAATAATGCTCTTGAGTGCTTTTAAAAATCTGTACCGTGTCATGCCTTAAAATTATTCTGAAAACACACGTTTTAGCCATTTTCACTTCCCTAAAAAATACAGCTTAAAAACGAAATACGGAATCAGAACAATCCCTCCGCCCTCTGCGTATTCTTAAATGCTTTTCGCAAACAGACTCCACTCGGATAGCAAGCGCAATTGCACACCATATAATATGTGCCCGGGTAGGCAGGGGCCTTAATTTCAAGTTGTGCAGTATTCCTCGTTGACAACGTCATCAGAGTCGGCAACGCACGACGGCACAGATAAGGGATATTGGAGAGAGGAGTCAGCCACGGCATGAATTAAGGAAGGCAGGAAGCAGCCTGGAGTTATTTCGGAGAACAATATGGAAAATGCGAGTCCAGTGGCTTACTAATGCGTCACATACCATATGATATATATGTATATATATAAGCACAAATAAATTTTCGACGGGTGTCAAAATTTGGTACATTAGCACACCATGGGTGTTTCATCATAACGCATAACACAGCAGACAAGGCTCGGTATTGGTACAAGTACCGTAATAATGGTATAATACACCGTGGTTACGGCACACACAACAATCCTGCGTGGCGACCGCGACGCGGGCCGGCAAGGTTGCGGGGTCGACGACCGACTCGCGCGGCGGTGACGTCACCTAGAGCACGAGGAGCAAGGGGGAGGGGGACGGGACGACCCGAAGAGGGCACGAGCCAAGCCGAGCGGCTAAAGTTAGAGCCGCGTGGAGCACTGACCAGACCTGCATCCCGCGCCCGGAAGGTTTGCCGGCCCGTCAGCGCTCACATGGTGGGGAGGGGGTTGTGTAGCGGAGCGGGGTGACGCGGCGGGAAAGGCCCTGACACGCAGGCAGATTTTCCTCTCTAATTATATTTCAAAACAAATTTTTGAGAGGTAATACTGAACGAAATAGTTTTCAATATTATCCACCAAATAGTTGGACAGATTACACCTAACACATCTGAAATCCTGTCACACTATCAGAGTTTACTATTCCACTGAGCTTGCTCAAACTTTTTAACATTTATTTTAAAACTAAAATAATGTATCAGAGTTGTGGATAGAAAATTTGGACTTTATATGAATTATATGTTATATGCACTTTTAAATTTTTAAAATGATACTAAATTGGAATTGCATCATTGCTCGTTGTACGATAAATGAATGTTCTACGATCTTTAAAAATTTTTATACACACCATTCACTTTTTCCCGATAAATTACTTCACATACGACGTTCATATTTACATTGTGTTCTCTTAATAACTTGTTGAGTCTTACATGTGTCTTTCGTCTTTTTAAAGAGTAGTGTGTCGGATGATTCAGACTAGATAATTGCGTCTATTCGCCACCCGGCGCAGAAATTGTGATTTTCCCTTTCACCTCCCCCCCCCCCCCCCCCCATCCTTCCTGGGCCACATAAAAAAAATATAAACGTATAAGGCATAATTTGTTTTGTATGCTGCGAAAACTGAGTAATAAAATAAATATCTCCATTGAAAACATGATTACTGTTAATTAGTTAAATCAAAATATTTGTAGATATTGAATAATATTTTTTTCTAGGCTATATGTCTTTAATAAAACGTCTTGTAGTCTACCAACATCCTTCCAGTTCGGCGCCCGGGTCAGGCTGATATTTGATGGATTGTCGAGCAAACATGGCTGCGCTAGTGACGTTTCAGGCGACGTCATTACTATCCCAAGACATGATTCGACCAACATCATTGGGAGGTGTTGGGAGAGAAGGTTACACGGTGCGACATGGCCTAAAAACACTAGACCAGCATCCTGTAGAATCAGGGTTCGAATCCCTTCACCGGCCATCTTGGATTTCCCGAAATATAACTCGATTCAAATGCTGGGAAGGTTCATTGCTAAGGCGCACGACGTCGTCTGTTGTTTCTAATGGCTGCGCTGCCAACGAGATATTAAACACAACTAAAATATATTTTTAAAAAATATTAACAGGGTTCCCACTCCTACTAAGAAATCTCCCTGAGTTTACCATGTATATTCCCCCTCTCTCATCAATCAAACTCGAAAGACAAGCAAATATTGTTAAAACTACAAATATTTATCAAGACATATTTCAAGGCCATACGACATGTCTTTTGCACACAATACACGTTTTGCACAGTTATCGTTTCCATCGATACTATGCACCATCGTTGCCAATCTTTGATATAAAACCAATGCAGTATCGAGACGAACAACGTCCAGATGGGTAGGTAGTTCCGGACAACATACAGATTGGTATGTTGTTCCGGACAACGTTTAGATGAGTAGGTGGTTCCGAACAACGCAACGTCCAAATGAGCGGGTAGTTTCAGACAACGGCCACTGAGTATGTAGTTCCTAACAACGTTGATGTGGGTAGGTAATCCGGCACACCTTCCAGATGGATAGATAGTTCCAGACAACGTCTATGTGGGTAGTTTAGAACAACTTTATTATGGGTAAGTAATAGAGTATGTAGTTCTTGACAACGTCTAAATGGGTATGTAGGTCCGGACCACGTCAATGTGGAAAACTTCGGAAAACTGTGGAAATGTGGAAAAAATGTGGAAATGTTCGGAAAACTTCCACGTGAGTATGTAGCTCCTTACAATGTCTAGATGTGTAGGTAGTTCCGCACAACATTCACGTGGGTATGTAGTTTCGGACAACGGCCACATGGGTAAGTAGTTCCAAGCCATAACAAATCTGCTAAATTGTTTACTATTTTCGACAGGTGTTACGATATGTTCAGATAATTCGCCTCCCCCTCCCACCAAGGTGTTATATTCCCGGTGGGTTCAAACCCGAATTGATCGCAGATGAGAAACATGGCGGACGTTGCCAGTAGCCGGTGAGAATTTCTCTAGGGTCTCCTGTTTCCCAAGTCGACGCTCCATTCTCACAGTGTCACCCCTCGTGGTTTACGATCCAGATGTCGACGATACACCAAGCCGTAGTTCTTTCTCTCCTTCAATCGCCTGTGGCGCCTGAGAGAGGAATGTGCCTGGAAGGGAGAGGAACGCGCCTGGAAGGGAGAGGAATGCGTCTGGAATGCGCTGTTGCTCGCGACTCGGGACAGAAGCACTCGGAAGATGTCTCCCGTGCAACGAGAGCTCGCATCGCCGCCGTCGTCCAGGACCGCGCCACACTCTGCGTCTCTCCCGCCGCGGCTAGAACTGCTGCAGCGCTTTCGGGATTCGTGTTCTTCCGACCACTGTTCTAAACGATCGTAACACAGCCCATTTGCGTAGCCAAGATGTGCATGTGTGGACGGGACTCGTTGCAGCGTTGCGCGCCGAAACTTGACACGAAGATACGCAACGGGCTCGATCCGTCATTTATCGGTCTTTCGCCGTCACACCAAACGAAGTTACGGCTCGACGAGAGAACCAGTGTTGCAGTGTGACGCGCGTGTCCTTTAATTTTTCAGCCCAAATTAAACAGAAAAAAAAAAAAATTCTAATTCCGTCAGATGCATTCTTGTAAAGTTCTTGTACAGTCTACACTCACTGCCTGAAACTTTAAATCTGCCAACAAACTCGAACCACAGTACAGCTCCGTACTTACTTGTAAAATACTTTTGACATCCACCATCGAGGTGATTTCCTCTTCTTCTTCTAAGCGAGATAAATATAAAAATTAAGGCGGCCACTGCAAGTTAATTTGTGCTCATGGCTACTGATAAACTGCCTTTCTGGTGCATCTACGGAATGTAACATTTGTTTCTGATACGTATACGCTGTAAGGGATGAATTACACGATGGGAATTCCAACATCTTCGTACCGTGTCGTGTCACGGGATTAACGTAACGATGACACGCGACGGATAACATGCAACATAATGATAACACTGCAGGTCTCTCTAGAATGCCCATCAAACTCGAACATGTAAACAATCGATCTGGAATGAGTCACGTCGAAGAAACTAGCAACCGCACAGTGACACCGGCCTAGGCTATCCTCATAACGACCGCGCAGTGAATGAAACTGAGTTGGAAAAGTTTATATTTAATAATTTGTTTCGCATATTTATGATGCAGCTAAAGGAAGCCGAATCCAAAATACGCAAGCTTTATTTTAATTGGTACCGATTTATTTTTAAAAAAATTTAATAGTTTTTTTTAATAGCACGTCCTTACAATGCTAGTGTTCATGCAAATCTAGCACACTAGGCTAGGGGCTATGCAAATGTGTCCCTAGTTCAAGTAGTCTACGTATCATATTGCCTTATGTTTTCCTTCTGGCAACAGTGCTGTCAACAACGTCATGTCGTGAACAAGCATCAGTGGTAGCAATTGTCACTTGCAAAGCACCACAGGATGTTTGTTCGCCAACGCCATTGACGGAGCAACAGTGGAAGAGGAACTCGTAGCACTTCTGAGACGAGTCGCGAGACACGGACAACCCTGGCGCGCTCGGGCTCGGAGCCGCGCTTCGGAGCCGGCTGATAAGAGCACGCCCTCGGGGGTGCGTTATCTCGCCGCCGCCGGGAGATGTGCCACTTTCACGTTCACGGTCAACGACCCCGGCAGGGCGACCATCGCTCCTCTGGGCGGCTCCTCCCGCGGGTAGTCGCCGTCTTCAGGGAAGCACTCTGCTGCCGAGGGTCTCTGGCCTGAGTGGCGGCCCTGTGAGAGGCCTTCCAACTCATCTTTACCCCTCCTTAAAAAACTTTTAAAGAACTGTAGAGATAACTAGAGGTACGTAATCCTGACCTTTGAAGTCGGTTCAATATTTTGTGTGAAAAGTTTTAAAAGTATTTGGTGCTGTTCTAGTCCATCATGTACTACAGAAAAGTTTTGATCTGTTTCCTGCTGCATTTTGTTTACGTCTCCACGAATCTGTTCCGCTTCTGTCGAAAACTTACTCAGTGCTGTGTTTAGAATGAGTGTTATGTTTTCTAGTCGTTTCTCGGTTTCGTGTTCCCTACGGTTACGTTCTTCCTTTTCTTTGCGTTTTTTTTCCGGTTACGTTCCTCCTTTTCTTGCTGCATAAACCTCAGTAACTTTTCGAAATCCTGTGTTGAAGCCTTTAGTGTCTGCGGTGATTGTGTCCAACTGAGGTCTTCATTCGTCTCTTCTTCGCTTCGCAATTCTCCTTCCCTATGCATTTCTGTCTCAGTCAGATATTATTCTGATGTATGGCTTGTACTCTTAATAAATATGAAACCCTATTTTCTTTCGTCATTCTTTAATCTAATCTCTAAGCCTGATACTAACTTGTGTGAGTTTCAAATAACCTCACTGATATGTCAAAACTATCGTGTGCCTCACGTTAGGCACCAGATTTACTACTGTGAAGTAATATGGTTGATCAGTTTCTACGAATCTCTAAAATCAAGCAGTAAAGTATTGTAGAGTTATAAATTACCAAACTAATAGAAGTATGTGTTGACTTTAGAATATTTTATATATAGGTATAAATTAATACAATATTAATAACATCCTGGTCGACTAGGCAGGCCCTCAGGCTTCATCCCCGGAGCGTCTCGTACGCCACAGTGGCCTCACCACGTGGCCTCCCGAACCCCGCACTGCGTCTGCTGGTCCTCCTCACGTGCTGGCCTGCCCTCGGAGCCCTCATGCACGTCCCAATACTCCCGTGTAAGCATGTCTTCGGATCTTTCAAGTATTGCACTCGTAGTTACTTCTCGTGGATTAGCAATATCAGTTCAATTACTTTGCTTGTATACGCTGGATTGTAAATCGTCGAACAGCAATTGTCTTCTGTTATGTTTTGAAGTATAATTAAACATCAGTCGACGACGATTTATTCTAAGTTTCTTATAATCTTCGTAGAACTATTATCTTCTACAAACATTATTAATAGTTTCCCCATTCTTGAGTAGAGTTGATCACTGTTTCGACGATTATACAAATTAAATTAAATTGGTCCTCGACACAACGTTAAAAACGTCTATTTCTTATCGTATTCGAGATTCAACTGCTAAAGGTTCCAAACAAAAAACCTATCATCCATTGTTTATCGTGACTCTCGTGATTTTAAATCAGACACAAAACTGTAATTCGTATGAATCGATACTCTGCAATTAAAATAAAATGACCAATCAGAGTTTGGCTTCCAGTTTCAGAACATTAAGTATTTTGTTTGAAAATGATTAATACAGAAAATTTCAGAGTATTTCAATAATTTGTATACCTGCCTCTGTTCTTTAAAAACCATTCATATAAACTGCTAGTCCAACACACTTATAATATGTATACGTTAAAAAACACGAATTTATGAAAAATCTTTTTGTAAAATAGATGCTGATTGGTAGTTATCATATTATTGAATTTATAAGCAAAGATATAATTTAAGAGAAACATGACATATAAGAAATATATACGATTATACTACAGATATGATGAATATCCTAATGTCTTTGGCCAAATTACATGTTGTTCTTAATCTTTGCTAGGAAGTTGAACTTCTACCTTCATACTGAACTGTAATGTGTGTAATTTTTTTTAACTTAGTAGTCTTAAAGATAAAATAAAATATGGCTCTGGTACACCGTCATACAGGCGTTATATATACTTCTATTTTTTTTTAAGTGATAACGTCTTATAAATCGATGAACGCCGCCGGCTGCACGCACGAAAAAGCATGACTCATTGTCACGTTCTGCCTGAGCCGAGCGTGCAAGCGAGAGCGCGGAACAAGCGATAGAGGCACGATCGGCTTATGACGCATCTATCTCTCTTTTACTCCATCGGCCGATGCGTCCGAGTAGAAGAATGACAGCGGCAGCACACAACCTCCTACACGTGAACTGTTTTGTCAACTGTTTATAAAGTAAAGTGAAAAGTTAATGTGGTTTGTATGCAATTTTTCATCAATGTTTTCTTATGACGTTATCACGTAAAATTATCGTCCGTAAACCGACTTTACAGACAACACCCTTTTTTCTTCTGAAAATAACATGAAACTTTATTATACTTTATTGGTAGATTCTCGGACATCCGTACGGCTAGAACTGGGAGGACTAATTTTACAAGCGCAGCTTTATTAATAAAGGACACTTATGTGGGGGGAAATAAGTATTTACAAATATTAATTAATCATGGGTTAATGACATACACGAGCTCGCAAATAACTGGCTGCATGTCGTTTTAGAACACGCCAATAAAGACTGTATTTTTCAACGCATCACTAGCCCCAGAACGCATCAACATAAAAAGCCGTGCAATATGTTAATCGCCAAATATAGGCACGTGGTTAGCGCTAAAATGTGGTAGAGTTTTTAACGGCTAATAAATCATCACGATACCTTAAGCATTTTCAATAAAGTACGAATTAAATAAAAAATGTTAACAAGTCTTTCATAACTCGCCAGTTTTGTGTAACATCTAACCACGGTAACGAGCAGATTCACGTGTTCTCATGTTACAAACACACAGTACAAAACACTGACACGCAATTTAATGCAGAATTCTTTAAAATAATGCCGAGCGTGATAAATTGTGTTTTAAACTATATTTCTGGACGCGAATAACACGTAATTTATGCACCTACCGCTAGAAATCACTGCCGGAGCAACAACGTCGACTATCGAATCAATCGATTTGCAGGGCGAAACTTTAAACTATATAACGAAACGACTCCGGTACAAGCAAAAAAGACTTTAAAAAATACTAAACGCCGGCTTTGGATCAGTTTTACGACCGGAAATTTTACAATACTGCCCATCTTGTTCAATTTCACTACACAGTTTATACTATAAAGTTTCCCTTTGACTTTGTGAACTTTGGTTTGTGCCATCCGCCACAGATGGCAGCAACGTGGTTGTTACACATTTCCGTTCCTTGACTTTGGTCGCATTCACGAAATTACTTCCGTTAAATGCCATATACCGAGAGCTAAGATGTTACACATCAATAAAGAGTTTTTACTTGGAAACCTTGAAAGTTATTTTATATAAAACAAAAATTCCCTGTAATTGAGGTTCTATTTTACTTACAACAAAGTAAAGGAATAGTATTCGATCAAGCAACAAAACTAATATCTGCTGTTTTAGAGAGGAGTTTTGTTTACCTTAACTGCTGTAGACAACACTGAGTCTTCACTCGAGTTTCATATGTCGCTCGTCTTTTTTGACGTCAGAAAAGTTCCTGAAAGCAAATAATTTTTGCATTAAGAAACAGTATACGTATAATAAAGTTACAATATATATTTTTTATGTTATTTTAAAATTTTACAAGTTAATTCTCAAGTAGTTTGTGTCAATAATCCAACCTAAAAACAAGTATAAATACCGGCGTTAACGAGGAAATATATAGTGTGGCTGCAATGTTTGTTGTAATAACTTCGGAACTATTGATCGTTGTACCGTATGTAAGGTCACGACAAATTTGAGATATTTTGTTTTTATTATTCATACATTAGAAATGCAGTTGGGACATGATAAATAAGTATATTTAACCTTTTCTCAGAACTAGTGTGGGGAAAACGAAAACATGTGTCGTCGTAAACATTATCAAGAAGTCATAAATAGGGTACTGCTGTGCGCTACAAAAACGGTAAAAATTCAGAGCGACCATAAAATAGGTAGATAGGTTGAGTGAAGGTTTTTGTTTCCAACATGAAAAGGACTCAGGGGTACCAACCTGACAGGTCGAGAGCTTATAAAGACAAAGAATAAAAGCGGAATTATCACCTTGATATCGATTGTGCCGAGCATAATACATAATAGTGAAGAATGATCAAGAAGGTTTCAGTTACTTCTCAGCCGTTCTGATTTCCCGGGGGATTTTAGGGGCAGTAGAAGGGAAAGGGGAGAGATTGTAGAGTATATATATACTTGGTTTTTGAGCAGTTTAGGCAGAGAGAATCGTGATACAGACACATGATAAACCGCGCTGAGAGAGAGAGAGAGAGAGAGAGAGAGAGAGAGAGAGAGAATAAGAGTGAGAAGGTGGAGGGAGGTCACGAACATAATGCAGTTTTGGAGAGCTAAGTATGGTAATGTATTAATTGTTCAAAAATGGCCAGAAGTTTTTCAGAGGTACTGTGTTTTGCTTGTTATGTATTTTTATTTGTATTTGTGTGATGCATCTGTTAAAAATAAGAGAGTTTTTTTACATGGGTACTCATTAAGTTAGGATTTCATGTTGCACTTTTCTGCACCTTTTGCACTAACTATTGCAAGTTGTTTTGATGGCCATCTTTGTTTCAGGAAAAATACTTTAACTCTTCAAATACCTTACAATTATCTTTAAAAATTATGTTTCAAATGATTTGTTTTTCTTGACCACTCTTTTCCATTTATTAATGTTTTAATAGTAACTGATGATATAATTATTTTTTTTTATATTGTGATTACCATCACAGCTTTTAATTATACTTATTTTGTACAATAAAATATACTTTTGTGTGTGATAACAAATTATACGTACCTGAGATTAAAAGACAGAGATAAAAACTATATTTATAAATCATATATATTTTTGCTATGATTATTTTCGCTAAAGGAATAGAAAGATAAAAAAAACATACGCTATCCTGTTGTTGATGTTCGCCCATCCCTCAGAATTTTTGGACTTATGTTTTTTTTTTCCTTCTGTTTTTAATTAAATATGCAGGTTAGGCCCCAGCTGGGCAAGCAAGTTTTACCTTGAATGTTGGAGCGTTGGTAAATTGCAGTGAGTGTTGGGTTCAGGTGGGTCTGACCTCATCATATTAGACGAAATTCATTTTTAACATCATGTAATATCTAAGGGATGGTACATTTCACTACACCGTCAGTGATATTAAGGATTAAATTTTAGTTTGCCTTCAAAAAGAGTTTGTTTCAATTATTTTAACTCAATTACATTGAAAATTATTTAGAAAATATATTTTTGTAATAAACGTATTGCGTAAAATTTTCTAGGTTTTTTACGCAAAATTAGTAACTAACATGAATTATGTGTTTAAACGCCCGTGATTAAGGACGACATAACACAATAAAAAATTATATATGGTTTTATTAAATTGACACAGGAAATTAAATATGTTTAAAATATTCGTTTGTGTTTATTTTCTGTTTTAATTACTCAACTCTTTGAAAAAAAATTTAAATGTTTTAATTTCTCCTACAGTTATACAATGAAACTGGTACTGTGAATAAACTGCATGTTATATCAGTTGATTCATAAAGACAGATATATACTGAACAATAATAAAGTTCTAGACTGAAAGAATAACAATCTTCGTTACGAAACCGAAATATAACCTTTCAAAGATGGGCACTATACATGACTCCATGGGCGTCGCAACCGGGGGGGACGAGGGGGACACGTCCCCCCCAATAATAAGTCTTCAACTTCGTCCCCTCCAATAATATATTTAGTTTCGTAGTTATAATAAAAATATGATTTCAGTGATATAATCCATATGTTGCGCATGGTGCATTTAGTCCAATCGTGGTAATGTGAGCACTGTGTTTTTACAAATTTGTTCTCTGAAAATATTTTTTTATAAAAAATAAATTATATATTGCAACCAACTATAATTAGAATATCTAGGAAAGAAAAATGCCTAAAAACCAACTTTTTGCACCTTCAAACCCCAAATTTTCCTGGACCCCCCGCTTTTTTTCCCAGAGGATGGATATTCCTTAACAACTAAATCAATTGCAGTCCCCCCCAAAATATATATCCTTGCGACGCCCATGCATGACTCCAATGGATTAATACATATTTAATATGTGAAGTATATCGTCAGATAAGCCAATTATGACAAATTATACAGAAGAAACTAATAAAAACTAGTAACTCCAACTTTACTACTGATTGTAACAATTTGCATACCTTGTAACAAACTCCTTTGTTTGAATTGTCTTTTATAATTTTACTAATGTTAGGCAAGATAACACAAATTCATGAGTGCTTATTTTAAAGCAATACGTGAATTTTTTACATTAAGAATTCAATCAAACATTAAAAACAAATATAGTAGTAGTATACAAATGGGCATACTGGGACTGGCTTCTGGCGGTGGTGGTGGTGTCGGCGTCCGCCATCTTGGATTTGTGACGTCACGGCGCCAAAAATTCCTCAAAATTCCTCAAAAATGACTTGTAACCCTTCTTCCTCCTTAATTGGAAGAGGGGTTGCGTCCCCGACTCACTCTGGGCGCGAAGGGAAAAAATAAATATTAAAACCAGGCATAAAAAGCTAAACAATATAAATTCCCCACACCACTGCCCAGGGGTCAGGCCAAAAAATTCAAAGGCTATAATAGCAGAGTACCCATTAAACAAACAAGAGGCAAGACTTTGGACGTATGTTATTAAAAAATAGAAATTTGCAAAAATAATTTTTACTATACATAACCATACAAGCTTAGTTACAAAAGCTGACGTTAATAATGGCAGCATCTTATCCCCATTTACGATACTAACAATAACCTTTAAAAAATCGTAAAAATATAAATACTGATAACAAGTATAAAAATATATAAGGGCGTGAGGCGTGGCCACTATAAAATATCAAAATTTACTGACTGCCCTAATACCAAAAATCAAACAAGACAATCAATACAAATATATAAAAAATCTACAAAAATAATACTGAAGTACAAACAAATTATTTAAATAAAGTTCTTAAACTCTCAATCAACGGTTTAGTCTTTCTTCAGATGTTCGTTGCTAAAGACTTGCCAAAAAAACAAAGTTAATATCCTAGGCGTGCGCTGGCTTCCTGACCTTCCTCACCAACTCCAGAGTCTAATGCCACGCCGGGCCATAGGTACGAATTCACAAAGGCGTGAACGATGACCAAAAAAAAATTATCTTATTTTTTTTTTAAGGGAAATGTAGCAAAAACTCTTCACGTAACATAACTATGTTACCACCGAAGTTTTTATCATATACTTCAAACAAAGTCTTACTTCTTTATTAACTTGCCAATGATTTCATAAAAACGTAGAATGGCCGCACCAACCAACATCAGGCTGCGCATGTAGTCCAATACCGATCACATACTTTTAATAATACTGCACAAGCTGATATATTAGCTAAATGCAACTTTAAGTATGCCAATTCCGAAGACAAACTCTCAAAAACAAATTGCAAAATGTTCGTTTCTTCCAAACTTATACTTTTATTACAACTACAGGCAAACGGGCGACCTTTTTTAAAAAAATCCCACACTGGAACAACGTGTGAAAACAAATGGGCCTCTTCACCAAACTGGCTAATAAAAGTTCCGTCCAAATAAAATTTAGTATGGGAAAATACACAGTTCACTAGGTTTGCCAAAAACCACTGCAGCACCACGAGGGTAAAAATCAAAATTGCGGCCTCTCTTTACCTTGATAAGTTCAGTATCACAGGGCAATCCATTGCCCTGTCACCCAGCGTGGAGCCTCCATCCCAATACTCTTCGTCGCCCGTTGCCGTCCGGCACACCAGTCCGCGCCGTCACATGGCTCTGTCCTCGACGGTCGCTCGGCACGCACTCCCCGGCCCAGCTGATTTTTTCTTCCCGGCAAGCCGAATGTCTGACGTCATCAGCCAACCGCCGGGCGCTCACCAAGTGGTATTTACGTGAAACACAATCGATATTCTTAAACTCATAATCGATAGCTACCAAACTGCGTATAACTAATTAACAGAAACAAATATAATTAAAAAAAATTTACAGATAAATTAACATTAATTAAAAAAGGCGTAAAAATACGTGAAATAAAAAAACCATATAAAACTAGAGACCAGCAACAAAAATAAATTACAAGTAAAAATGTGGCCCTGCCGGCCACAGACTCAAAATGACTCAAAAATTCCCGTTTTAAGAAAAAATTTCCCGTTTTCGAGGGAAAAATTCCCGTTTCGAGGGAAAATTTCCCGTTTTAGTCCTCAAAAATCCCAGCGGCTAGAAATGTCCTGATAGAGGCTTAAGCATCCTTAACTCAAGCCTCAGTTAAGCCTCTATCAGGATGTGACCTTGACCTTGGACCTTGACCCCGACGGCCATCTTGGATCCACCATCTTGGATGACGTCATTTCGTTTTCTCGAACATTCCGGCATTGTGTTATCGGCCATTTTGAATTATGACGTCACCGTTGCAACAGACCTGATCCAGATACTGACGTTGCCGCAGTTGCACCATCTCCAGGCATACTCTTATGAACATCAATGCATCGTTGTTGCGCCGAAACCTTTACTTTCTGCCGAACAGCAGGACCTTTGCATGCCTTCATGTGCGTTTTCATATTATCTTTTCTGGCAAACTGCTTATGACATTTCTCACAAACAAACATTTTACGATATAGGTTCTTGGCACATTCTCTATTCTCATGTCGTCGAGCATTGCTGTTGTTTGAGAAAATCTTGTCGCAGTAACAGCACCGATGTTCGTTAGTTGTTGTCGATTCGGCATCCATTGAAGTCTCCATTGATGGCGAACCAGCGTTCGCCGAGTTTCCCTGTGCAGCCAGCACTAGCGGCATTAAAGTCTCTTCTGCTGGCGGTACCACGTCTGTTGAAGTCTCCTCCAGTGTTGTCAGAGGCGTTGCCAACGGGATCTGCTCCAACATCGTCGGCGCCGACGTCATGGTTCCCGTAGTCGATGGTACATCCTCCATCGAGTACGACGTTAAAATCGGTAAAGATGCCATCGAAGTCTCAAGAACAGGCAATTACACGACTTATGCATCAGATGAAATAATACGCTAGTCAAATCAAGAATCATTTACAATAATACTAGAGTCAAAACAACATTAAAAATAGAAGGACCATCAACGAAAAGGCAGCACATTTGGAAGCACCGACAACGAAAAGGCAGCACCGACAACGAAAAGGCAGCACATTTGGAAGCACCGACAAAGAAAAGGCAGCACCGCCAACGAAAAGGAAGCACATTTGGAAGCACCGACAACGAAAAGGCAGCACCGCCAACGAAAAGGAAGCACATTTGGAAGCACCGACAACGAAAAGGCAGCACCGACAAAGAAAAGACAGCACATTTGGAAGCACCGACAACGTAAAGGAAGCACCATCAACGAAAAGGCCGCACCGCCAACGAAAATGAAGCACATTTGGAAGCACCGACAAAGAAAAGGCAGCACCGCCAACGAAAAGGAAGCATATTTTAAAACACCGACAACGAAAAGGCAGCACCATCGACGAAAAGGAAGCACATTAATTTGTATTTGACTCCAATATTCATTGGCTCCAATATTCATTGTCTCCAATATCCATGAGCTCCAATATCAATTGGCTCGAATTGCTCCAAAAGGTTCCATCAGCCTTTTGGCTCCAACAGTCTTTTGGCTCCGATAGTCATTGGCTCCAATAGTCATTGGCTACAATATTCATTGGCTCCAATAATCATTGACTGCAATATTCATTGGTTCCAATATTCATTGGCTCCAATATTCATTGGCTCCAATATTCAATGGCTCCAATATTCATTGACTCCAAAATTCATTGGCTCCATCAGTCATTGACAACTACAGTCTTTTGGTCCCAAAAGTCTTTTAGCTCCAAATATATTAGGCTAGAATTCTTCGAGTCTAAGAGACTATGAGACCACATGGTTACGAGTCTAAAATTATCTAGCTGGTTACGAGTTATACATGGCTTGCGAGGCTACAGAGCTACGAAGTTTCTAGTACACAGGTTTACATGACTGCGAGGATACAGGACTACAAGTCTGCAAGAGTACTTGACTACGAAGGTACTCGTCTACATGACTCCAGTTACCGCATCTGTCTTCGACGGAATTTTCTCTTTTGCTCCAACTGCTCCATCAGCATTATGCTATAAGATTACAAGGCCTCTTGCTTACGTAGCTTCAAGTCTACGAGCCTCCAATGCATCATGACTACGAGACTACGAGCCATGAGGTTACGAGTCTATGTGATTGCGACTCTTCTAGGTTACGTGATCGCGAGGCTATAGGACTACGAAGCTTCCAGAACACATGGTTACGAGACTGCGAGGCTACAATTCTACGAGGTCCCAAGACATCCTGGCTACGCGACTACGAGCCATGAGGTTACGAGACTACGTGACTACGAATCTTCAAGTTTACGAGACTGCGAGGCTACAGAGCTACGAAGCCTCTAGTACACAGGTTTACGTGACTGCGAGGATACAGGACTACCAGTCTGCATGAGTACTTGACTACGAAGTTTCTCGTCTACAAGGCTACAATTACAGCATCTGTTTTCGTCAGAATTTTCTCTTTTGCTCCAACTGCACCACCAGCATTATGTTATAAGATTACAAGGCAGCTTGCTTACGTAGCTTCAAGTCTACGAGGATACTTGGATACGTAGCTTCAATTCTAAGAGGTCCTAAGACTTCATGACTATGCGACTTCGAGCCATGAGGTTACGAGATTACGTGACTACGAATCTTCATGTTTACGAGACTGCGAGGCTACAGAGCTACGAAGCCTCTAGAAAACGAGTTTACGTGACTGCGTGGATACAGGAATACAAGTCTGCATGAGTTCTTGACTACAAAGCAACTCGTCTACAAGGCTCCAATTGACACATCTGTCTTCGATGGAATTTTCTCTTTTGCTACAACTACACCATCAGCATTATGTTATAAGATTACAAAGCTACTTGCTTACATAGCTTCAAGTCTACGAGGCTCCAATACATCATGACTACGAGACTACGAGCCATGAGGTTACGAGACTATGCGATTTCAAGTCTTCAAGGTTACGTCATCGCGAGGCTATAGGACTACGAAGCTTCCAGAACGCATGGTTACGAGAATGCATGACTAATTGGCCGCATGGCTACGAAACTTTATGTCTCTAACTGACTACAATAGCACTATTCAGTGGTGAGAGTTAATTTATTTCATGCAAAGGTACTTGCTGCAAGCAGTTCCGCTTTTCAACATCAGATGACGTCACGTTTTTCTTGCAGGTAAAATAATATTTATTTATTTTATGCGGGATGCGGGTTGTTCACTATCGATCGCATAAGAAGAATGGCATCGATAGTCTTCAAGGAGAAGGAAGTTCGTCCTTCCTGCTCGTGCTTCTCAGATTTCTCACGGTCCGCCATCTTGGATTGCGACGTCACGGCTGCCATCTTGGATGGGTGTGACTTTGACCTTTGACCGAAACCGCAGGAATGATCGCAAGCACACGGATTAACCATCAAAATATTGATAAGAATAATCAGGAGCACACGGAGAAAACCATCATAATATTGGCAAGAATAATCAGGAGCACACGGAAAAAAACGACACATGTTTTCTTTGATGTCATAAAATTACAGAAAAAAAAAATTTAAAAATAAAAATAAATTAATAAAAAATTTAAAATTAAAACAAAAAATACATAAACAGATTCTGCTAGCTTGTATACTTATCATTGTTGAGCAAAGATAGAATTCTAGTACAAGCCAGAATTTTATGTATTTTTTGTTTTTATTTTAAATTTTTTTATTAATTTATTTTTATTTTTAAATATTTTTTTTCTGTAATTTTATGACATCAAAGAAAACATGTGTCGTTTTTTTCCGTGTGCTCCTGATTATTCTTGCCAATATTATGATGGTTTTCTCCGTGTGCTCCTGATTATTCTTATCAATATTTTGATGGTTAATCCGTGTGCTTGCGATCATTCCTGCGGTTTCGGTCAAAGGTCAAAGTCACACCCATCCAAGATGGCAGCCGTGATGTCGCAATCCAAGATGGCGGACCGTTAGAAATCTGAGAAGCACGAGCAGGAAGGACGAACTTCCTTCTCCTTGAAGACTATCGATGCCATTCTTCTTATGCGATCGATAGTGAACAACCCGCATCCCGCATAAAATAAATAAATATTATTTTACCTGCAAGCAAAACGTGACGTCATCTGATGTTGAAAAGCGGAACTGCTTGCAGCAAGTACCTTTGCATGAAATAAATTAACTCTCACCACTGAATAGTGCTATTGTAGTCAGTTAGAGACATAAAGTTTCGTAGCCATGCGGCCAATTAGTCATGCATTCTCGTAACCATGCGTTCTGGAAGCTTCGTAGTCCTATAGCCTCGCGATGACGTAACCTTGAAGACTTGAAATCGCATAGTCTCGTAACCTCATGGCTCGTAGTCTCGTAGTCATGATGTATTGGAGCCTCGTAGACTTGAAGCTACGTAAGCAAGTAGCTTTGTAATCTTATAACAAAATGCTGATGGTGTGGATGTAGCAAAAGAGAAAATTCCATCGAAGACAGATGTGTCAATTGGAGCCTTGTAGACGAGTTGCTTTGTAGTCAAGAACTCATGCAGACTTGTATTCCTGTATCCACGCAGTCACGTAAACTCGTTTTCTAGAGACTTCGTAGCTCTGTAGCCTCGCAGTCTCGTAAACTTGAAGATTCGTAGTCACGTAGTCTCGTAACCTCATGGCTCAAAGTCGCATAGTCATGAAGTCTTAGGACCTCGTAGAATTGAAGCTACGTATCCAAGTATCCTCGTAGACTTGAAGCTACGTAAGCAAGCTGCCTTGTAATCTTATAACATAATGCTGGTGGTGCAGTTGGAGCAAAAGAGAAAATTCCGTCGAAGACAGATGCGGTAACTGGAGTCATGTAGACGAGTACCTTCGTAGTCAAATACTCTTGCAGACTTGTAGTCCTGTATCCTCGCAGTCATGTAAACCTGTGTACTAGAGGCTTCGTAGCTCTGTAGCCTCGCAGTCTCGTAAACTTGAAGATTCGTAGTCACGTAGTCTCGTAACCTCATGGCTCGTAGTCGCGTAGCCAGGATGTCTTGGGACCTCGTAGAATTGTAGCCTCGCAGTCTCGTAACCATGTGTTCTGGAAGCTTCGTAGTCCTATAGCCTCGCGATCACGTAACCTAGAAGACTCGCAATCACATAGACTCGTAACCTCATGGCTCGTAGTCTCGTAGTCATGATGCATTGGAGGCTCGTAGACTTGAAGCTACGTAAGCAAGAGGCCTTGTAATCTTATAACATAATGCTGATGGAGCAGTTGGAGCAAAAGAGAAAATTCCGTCGAAGACAGATGCGGTAACTGGAGTCATGTAGACGAGTACCTTCGTAGTCAAATACTCTTGCAGACTTGTAGTCCTGTATCCTCGCAGTCATGTAAACCTGTGTACTAGAAACTTCGTAGCTCTGTAGCCTCGCAAGCCATGTATAACTCGTAACCAGCTAGATAATTTTAGACTCGTAGCCATGTGGTCTCATAGTCTCTTAGACTCGAAGAATTCTAGCCTAATATATTTGGAGCCAAAAGACTTTTGGGACCAAAAGACTGTAGTTGTCAATGACTGATGGAGCCAATGAATATTGGAGTCAATGAATATTGGAGCCATTGAATATTGGAGCCATTGAATATTGGAGCCATTGAATATTGGAGCCAATGAATATTGGAGCCAATGAATATTGGAACCAATGAATATTGCAGTCAATGATTATTGGAGCCAATGAATATTGTAGCCAATGACTATTGGAGCCAATGACTATCGGATCCAAAAGACTGTTGGAGCCAAAAGGCTGATGGAACCTTTTGGAGCAATTCGAACCAATTGATATTGGAGCTCATGGATATTGGAGTCAATGAATATTGGAGCCAATGAATATTGGAGCCAATGAATATTGGAGCCAATGAATATTGGAGCCAATGAATATTGGAGTCAATTACAAATTAATGTGCTTCCTTTTCGTCGATGGTGCTGCCTTTTCGTTGTCGTTGCTTCCAAATATGCTTCCTTTTCGTTGGCGGTGCTGCCTTTTCTTTGTCGGTGCTTCCAAATGTGCTTCATTTTCGTTGGCGGTGCGGCCTTTTCGTTGATGGTGCTTCCTTTTCGTTGCCGGTGCTTCCAAATGTGCTGTCTTTTCTTTGTCGGTGCTGCCTTTTCGTTGTCGGTGCTTCCAAATGTGCTTCCTTTTCGTTGGCGGTGCTGCCTTTTCGTTGTCGGTGCTTCCAAATGTGCTTCCTTTTCGTTGGCGGTGCTGCCTTTTCTTTGTCGGTGCTTCCAAATGTGCTGCCTTTTCGTTGATGGTCCTTCTATTTTTAATGTTGTTTTGACTCTAGTATTATTGTAAATGATTCTTGATTTGACTAGCGTAGTATTATTCCATCCGGTGCATGTATATAAGCGAGTCCTAGACAGCAGGTCACTCAGTTTGTTACTGTCGACGACGGTGTAAGGATCACCTAGATTATTTCATCTGGTGCATAAGTCGTGTAATTGCCTGTTCTTGAGACTTCGATGGCATCTTTACCGATTTTAACGTCGTACTCGATGGAGGATGTACCATCGACTACGGGAACCATGACGTCGGCGCCGACGATGTTGGAGCAGATCCCGTTGGCAACGCCTCTGACAACACTGGAGGAGACTTCAACAGACGTGGTACCGCCAGCAGAAGAGACTTTAATGCCGCTAGTGCTGGCTGCACAGGGAAACTCGGCGAACGCTGGTTCGCCATCAATGGAGACTTCAATGGATGCCGAATCGACAACAACTAACGAACATCGGTGCTGTTACTGCGACAAGATTTTCTCAAACAACAGCAATGCTCGACGACATGAGAATAGAGAATGTGCCAAGAACCTATATCGTAAAATGTTTGTTTGTGAGAAATGTCATAAGCAGTTTGCCAGAAAAATAATATGAAAACGCACATGAAGGCATGCAAAGGTCCTGCTGTTCGGCAGAAAGTAAAGGTTTCGGCGCAACAACGATGCATTGATGTTCATAAGAAGTAGTATAGGAAAGTATGTCCGGGGACTGGGTTCTGGGTGTGGATTGTGATTGTCGGTCCGCCATATTGGATTGTGACGTCACGGCGGGCATCTTGGATAGTTGTGACCTTGACCTTTGACCTTGACCTTGACCCCGGCGGCCATTTTGGATCCGCCATCTTGGATCCGCCATTTTGGATGACGTCATTGTGTGTTCTCGAAAATTCCGGCGATGTGTTTTCCGCCATATTGGATGATGACGTCACCGTTGCAATTTCCGTTACGGCCGCCATCTTTAACTTTTTTATTTATTATCCGATTTTAATGAAATTTTTTTTAAAAAATATAAAAAAATTAATTAATAAAATTTTAATAAAATATTTATAAAAAACCTACATTAACGACACGGAGTTTGGAGTCCTCGGTTCGAACCCGACGAGGTCAAAAAATTAAAAATGGCGACAGGCTCCTTCCTCAATGGTGGGTGCTAGCAGACTGACTCCCACCACTTTTTTTAAAGCATATATATCGTCACCTAGTATGACGTCATGTCCGCCATCTTGTCTTCGATGCTGGAGACCACCATCTTGTTTTCGGCCCCTAGAGTACGCTGACGCCATGTTAGTTTAACTCTTACCTGCTAGAGTGCAGTAATCATTTATTACTAAGGTGCCCGCCATCTTGAAATTTGGCCGCCATCTTGAAAATCCGTAATTATTTAGCTAGAAATTCGGGAAAAGTTCCAAAATTCATTAAATAAATCACTCATTAACTTACATATTGATTCGATGGATTCCTGTCCTCGGTTCGATACCCGATCGATGCAATAATGTTTTATTTTATGTAAAAAATAATAATTTCAATAAACCATGTTCAAAATTCATGAAATAAATTTGTAATCTATATACTGATTGATTAGATCGACTAAGGTCCTTGGTTTGATCCCAGGATGATACAAAACAACTTTAATTTTAAAAAAGTACCACTAAAGTGTAAGGTTTGAGAAAATAAAAACACCGCAAGTTCTATTAAAAAAAATTTTATTACATACATACTACACTAATACAAGTACAAAAAAAATACACAGACAAATTACTAAAGCCTTGTGGATTTCTCGACTGAAACAGTCTTCTTACTATACGGACTAAGTCCTTTACATGACTTTAAATGTCTATTCAGTTTATCAGGTCGACATATTGGTACACCACAATTTTCACACAAAGCAGAATTATCGACTTCATTAAAAGGACAGTGATATATTTCGTGTCGTTGTGCACTCTGAATATTTACCAATGTTTTGTTACATAATATACAGCTTGATTCCGATGAACGTACAGCCAGTCTATCACAATTCCTGAGGTGTCGTTTTAATCTTCCATATTGTACAAACTTGCTTAAACATCTGTTGCACTGATATTTAATGCGTTCAGAGTTATTACTACAATTGTGTATTACATAATCACGTAATTTCAAGTTTTTGATCTTCTCGCAGTACGTGCAGCCGGATGATGGAACACCGTTGGATGCACCTTTCTTCATCAATGCCACTGGAACTGTTGACAACCATTGTAACACTGCTGACATGTTAACTTCTGAAGCCGTTGAGGTCTGCTCTGCAGAAGATGTTGCACGCGTCGAAATCTCCCGCTGTGCTGAGAGAGCAGGTGTAGCTGTAGACATCGTTGTCATCGGGCTCTGCACTGATGATGGTAGACCTTCGATCCAGGTTGGTGTTGATACTGGTAATGATGCCATCGAGTTCTCAAGAATAGATAGATACTGGTCCATTATGTTATACAAGTCTAACTATCCGAGCCGTTCATCACCGCAGCCAGAGACGGACTGAAGTCCATATCACCAGGGTCTCACTTATATAGTCTCATTAGCCGGTACAACACATGAGTCAAATCAATAACCATGTTCATTATACGTCTCGGAACATTTTTTATAATGACGATGTAAGCTATCGAGACGTGAAAGTTTATTGCACTTTTTGCACTGAAACAGTATTCTTTGAGCATTATTCTGACAGCTGCTTCTTTCATGTCTGCGCACATTTGAAGTTCTAGTAAATGATGCGTCACAGTATTTGCACTGACGCAATGTACGCTCTTCATGAATTGAAGTCTGTAATGCAGATGGTGAAACTTCAGCTGATGATGGAACAGCACGTATCGTTGTCTCCTCTGCAGCAGGTATCGGGATCTCCACCGCCGCCGTGGTCTCCTCTGCAGTCGGTATCGGGATCTCCGACTCCATCATCGATGCTGTCATCGAGGTCCCAGCTGCTGTCGGTAAACATTCTATTCCGGTCGACATAACTAAATCTCACGAAACTTAATGGAGAGAGCACGTCCGTACTGCACCGCGACCAGAGGTGAACTGCGGGTCCAGTCGTCTGAACCTCGCTTATATACCCGTGGTCTACTGGTATACCTCATGAGTCAAAATAATGTCTGTATTTAAAAATTTTTTATTAGGTACCTAAAAATTGTAGAAATAAAAAGCATACGAGTTCAAGTTTTACACATTTATTTATAAAAATTACACAAATACATATTAGGTTAAGGAATCAAGCATTTTCACAAGCAAAGTCTTTAATGCCGCACGAACTGACACGTCGACTCCGGTCCCAACTGGTTCGTTGACTCCGGTTCCAACTGGTTCGTTGACTCCGGTTCCAACTGGTTCGCAGGCCACAGGATCAGGAACACAGGTTTCCAGCTGGTCATCTTCTGTGACGTTGACAACTCCGACAAGACATGGTCGATGACGTCTGTGACCACGTCTACGCCTGGGCTTTGGCTCAGTGCTAGTTGGGACAGATTCACTGCATGAACTGCGACGACGAGACACACACCGTTTGGACGTCTGCGTAGAAGCATCACAGGTCGCAACAGGTTGCAACACGCTCATGTTTGGTGTTGCACATGCAGACGAGGCGACTACCTCAGTGATGCTAGCAGGAAGGATTGTGTGTGGTCTCATGTGATAGACGGCACAGTTTCCAGGTTCGCAACAAGCTACCAGCTGCTGAGTCGGTTCGTAGGACACAGGAAAGTGCGCAAACCGCCAATGCTGAGCACCTCCATCACAGGTTTCTGTATATGTACGTAGATATCCGGAATCCCAGTAGCTGTACTCGACACTGCTGAAGCTAGGTCTTGCGCTCACGTACACGTTAGCAGGATGAAACGTAAACATCTTCTTGCAGGTCGAACGTCAACTGAAGGCACGTACGTATTTACGCCATTTATATATGTAGGCTCCTACTAACATTGTGTGTGCCATTTCTGCATTAGCTGCGAGTTTGTACAGGCAGAGACACGTTCAAACTTGTCACATGGCTGCATGTCGTATATTGCACTAAGCTTGCGCAGGGAAGGACAGCCGTAGTCGGTCTGTATATCTACGATTTCAGCTGCTCCGTCGTCACACAGCCCTCGTAGCCATTTCTTCTGTTCAGGTCCGGCAACGTAGATTATTTCGTTTTGAACTAGTAAATCTTGAAGTGTGTTTTTCACTTGGTGGTACGGAATTTTTCCTTCGTCCCACTCTAGTCCGTGATAATATTTACATAGCCATTCGTTCGACCGTTTGCTTTTTTCGTCTAGTAGTTTCCACGGATACGGAGGTCGAAAGCTGCGGGTTCGAGTCTTGTCTCCAGAGGTGACGCTAATTTCCTTGAGCACGAATCCATTTTGACTCTGGAAACCTTGCAGGTTGCAGTACATCTTGTCGCTAGCAATGCTCGGTCGTAACTAAATTATTATCGAAAACGAAACAGTATTTATGTCAGAATTTTCACAAGTTTGTCTCGACAATTGTACGAAGCAAGCCGATCGTGAAGTATCAGACAAAAAGCATAGGTGTTTGGTGGAATATTTCCGCTAGTCGTTATCTCGATCCTACAGTCGATGATGTTTGAATTTATTCGATCATCCTGTTTGGAAACGTCAAACACCATTAACGGTGCCTTGTTCTTGAAACTGTCGGGACTCAGTATCGGTGACTGTCTCCGCCCATAGTAAGCTTGCTGAAACTTGGCATACATTTGATATGCTAGAAGGAATCTTCCACTTTCAAAGTCCATGTTCATGTCAACGTACGGATAACTTTCGCTGTTTAAAAATATTTTTACATTGCGTATTTGACAGTTATCGAATACGGAGCGACTTACTCCTGCATTGAGCTGTCTTCCGGTCTGAAGCCCGACGATGATGTATCTTGGTTTTTCCGTAGCGAAGCTGGACTTTACTATCCAATTGATACGCTGACTATGAGGCAAGCCAGGATAAGTTTCCAGGCTCCAGGATCGGAATGGCACATCGAAATTCTTGCCATTTTCTATGTTCTTCAACATCTTGACTCGTTCAACGGTGCTCACTTGGATGTGGGGCAGCATCCACTCGATAGACTGTAGTGTTAGCGAGACATCTTGAGGGTTTTCTGCAGCGGCGACAATTGCATTAATGTGCGTGTTGGCTAGAAGCAGTACGAGCTCTTGTTTCGAATTAATGATTATATGCTTGTAGTCCTCAGCGAATCCAAGAAGCATGGATAGAGGAACACAAACTTCGAACTTCCCTTCGGCATAAACCGGAAGCTTATATTCATCCTCGAGAGCCCAACCGGCCATCTTTGCAGCAGACAGTTCATTTGGCGTGAGCGAAAGGTAATTTTTCATAGCAGATGTTATGCCTACATCTCTCGTCTGGTCTACCTCGACACCATTGAGTACATAAGTAATGCGCTCGATTAGGTGAAGAATACCATTGCAGGATATTGACGTCGTTGTCGGATGCGTACCATCCGCTTTTGTAAGCGTGCCTCTTATACGTAGAAATGACTGCGAAGGTAAAGTACAAATATCTTGGTGCTGTACTGCAATGCGTACTTCCGATGGTAGTGCGTACGGTCCGAGCAGGAAAGGCTGGTACTCGTGCAATTCCATTTTCGTAATGCTATCATCAAAAATGACCGGATCTTCCACGTTGAGGATTTCGTCTTCCATATTTATTCGGCACTTGTCCAATACTGAGAAGATACTTTATGTTGTCAGGTGTTAATGCACCGATGTCTGGTAGAGAACTGTTCTTGTTCACGCCAATACGATTTCTTTTATAACTGTTCGGTGTTACGAACTTTATGCCCATCGCTTCAAGTGCAGACGTAATGTAATTTCTTCGTCTTGAAAATTCACCAATCGTCCTCGCTGGTCAACGATTCGGATAACGACTTCGTGTGCGTACTTCACGACGACTGGAACGTAAATGATACTTTGCGGTACTTCGACCAGTTTATATCCTGGCGGGACCATCGGCGAAAACTCGTGCAGCATGTTGCTTAGTCTTCCGTTGAGATACGTTCCACTTGCCAAATTACAGTTTATTCTTATGACATTCACAGGTAAAATGTTTACTGCGCGCGTAGATTCGTACGTTCTTCCCGTATCATAAACCTTTGATTCGAATCCGAGCATCGTACCTATGGTGCCAGGTTTCGTAAAGTCGACATTTTCACTGCATGTTAGAATGCTTTTTTGAGTGTTTGGATTTCCACGCAGTTGAAAGTCTACATCCTGTGGTAACATATCCCTGATGTAATTTGCAATGTCGTCAATTTCGTAAGAGCCAACAGGTAACCGTATTTCATGAGCGGTCCCATCGCTTTTCAGGAAGCAGATCTTGCAGTTTTCTTCGTCGATATTAGGTATGGCATTATACGTTTGAAAATCTACGAGTCCGATACACCATTCTCCGTCTAAATTCAGAGGCGGGAAATGAACCGCCCGCAGCTCAGATGCGTGACCTGTCAGGGTAAGTGTTATCGACATGACTAATAAATTATCGTCACTGCACAACCTTTAAGTAGCAATTTTTTTTATTTGTCAGCTAATTTTTGTTTGTTAAAAAGCGAAGACACAAGTGTCCGCAGTTTGTTTGATTAGGCTTCTGTTCCGTTTCGTAATTGTAAAACAACGTAGTGGACCGGCCCAGGTACCGCCTAAGTTCGGGCGGAGGGCGTAGATTACCGAAACTGTCGTAGTAAGTAGCTTTTTTTCCAGACTTTATGTACGCCACCCAGTGCGTGCCGCGACCCGCGGACGTGTCTAAATTAATTATGGCGCACTCACGTGTCTTTGGCTTGCTGGGCAAAGTGTCTCGCATAAACACGCCGCGGAAATTTGGTATTTTAAGTTTTCGAGCGTACTTTATTAAATCTACGTTGGTGAGCGGTCGTTTCGGTAGGGAACTTAGGATTTTCTCTTTACACGTTTCTTTCTCATGCCTCGTCCTGTCTTGTGAGGATGCAAGTACAGTCCTGCGCCGTTTTTTTTACCGATGGCAATGGCTTCCATGCTGGCATTGTGTCGCTGTGCTTCTTTTAACTGCTTGCGCTCATTCTTCGAAGTGTTGACTGCCCGCACTATACCGCTCGTTGCACCGATAAGGCCTCCGAGAGCACCCAATGCAGGCAAAAGCAAAGGAAGAAATCCTCCTATAATCTTCTTGTCGAGAGTCTGTAGTTTTTGCTTGGCTTTTTGCACGCCTGCACCGATCTTGCGCTTCTTGGTCTTGCGTGAGTTAGTCTTTGACTTGATGTAGCTGGTTCGACGAGCACCCAGTCCTAATTTCGTCTTTGCCTTCATGATCTTAGATACGCCCCACGCTGCGATTTTCTCTCCTAGTCCCGCGTTCGACGATTTACTTATATCTTCGGCTTCCTGTGCCAATATCTCGTCGGCCCGGTGCCTGGATTCCAGATCCTTGCTTAATGAATATGCGATATCGTGCTGCTTGCACTTTTCGTCTAGAGAATTAATGCCCACGTCACCACGAGCTAACCTTTTCGCTAGTTTCGTGCCGGGGCCGCAAAATCTGTAGCCGGGAATGTGTAGCTCGAATGGTAGATTGTTTATCAGAGAGTTCACGAGTCCTGCGCCGATGTGTTTTTTGTTCTTACCTCTTCGAGTCATTACGCACAACTGACCAGAAAGTATAAATGTGTTTGATTTTATACAATTACTTTAGTACAATGCAGGTCGTCAAGCAAGATGATTGTTTGCCCGTGCGCATTACGCAAGACGATGTATTTAGTGCGCGTGAATCACGACATGGCTTACTGTTGCCTTCTGCCGTACGTTGCATAATGGCGGGTCCGTCCAACTGCGGTAAAACGTGTGTTTTACTGAGTTTACTGGAGGAGCCAAACGGTCTTCGGTTCGAGAACGTTTACTTGTATTCCAAGTCGTTGCAACAGCCAAAGTACCAGCACCTAGCAACTGTTCTACGATCTGTGGATGGTCTGGAGTATTTTCCGTTTAGCGATAATACCGATGTTGTACCTCCAAGCGAAGCAAAAGCCAATTCCGTGTTTGTTTTCGACGATGTAATGTGCGAGAAACAAGGCATAATACAAGAGTACTTTTCCATGGGCAGACACGCCAAGGTAGACTGTGTTTACCTGTGTCAGACGTACAGTCGTATTCCAAAACATCTCCTACGAGACAACGCAAATGTCATAGTTTTGTTTCGCATGGACGAACTTAATTTACGCCATGCTTATGATGATCACGTAAACACCGACATGACATTCCAGGAATTCAAAGACATGTGCTCCTTGTGTTGGAAAGAAGAACACGGATTCCTAGTCATAGTCAAAGACTGGCCTCTATATAAGGGCAGGTACAGACGAGGTTTCGATCAGTTTATCACCAAACATGAGTCATAGCATTTCGAAATTCGGTCGTAGCAGTCGAGACTTACGTACTGCTCTCAAGTCTCATGACGACGTTATCCGCAAATACATTTCGCTACTGGCTCAAAAAATAGACGGGGTGAAAAAGGAATTACTTGAGTACCTCGTAGCCATAGACCAGCGCGTGGAAGCTTCGGATTCTCGCATTCGCGACATGATCGAAGTTTCGAATGCACAAAGACGGGACGATCTGAGGACTTTTCAAAGTAGTCTGAAAGCATCACTATCTCAATCGTCAACAAATTCAGATTTGGCCAAACACAAGAAAGAAGTTTCTGCGAACGAATAAAAAAGTATAAAAGGAGGTCTTGCAATAAGTTTTCAGCCAGTACAATGTCGGACCTGGCCAGTGACCTTCATCGAGCTATTCAGTCTGTTCGTGAAAAATATTTACTTGCTAGACGAACCAGACTTGCACGTGAGATGGAAAATGAGGAGATATTTAAACCAATCACTAGTCGCCTCGACGAACTTAAAAACAAGGAAGAACCAGCCTTCATTGTGAAGACAGAAGTTGAAGATGAAATGCCGACTGTAAAGAAGAAAAAGTATGAACCAGATCGAGAAGAAGAGGACTTAACAAGTACAGAGTCCATGCACAAGAAAAAAATACCGAAAAAGGGACATCAAGTTAATGCAATGGTCCGACCATACCTGATATCGTTTACGAGCCGGAATAATGACACGACCTACGGAGTGTACAGAAAACATAATAAATGGTTCCTTGGTGCTAAAGAAATAGACTTTCTACCAGGAAATATCGTGCGCGTAGCAGAGTTCAAAACGCGCGGGACTCCGGGTCTGTACGAATTGCTGTTTCGCAGGGAGCCTAAAGGATATTCTCACAACGACTTACAAGAGTACAAAAAACTGCTAGAGCTAACCAATGCACATTTTCGCGATAACGATCCAGATAGTGGTGTATATAAAGACGTAGATCATGAAAAAATCGACATTCTCGCTAATCTCTTCAGTGAACTAACAATACATGGCGAAGGTTTAAAAAAGCTAGAAAGTGGTCAGACATTTGACTATGTATATTGGGACGACCCTAATGAATTAGTTGATCGCCTTAGAATTCTACATGCATCGCTTAGTGTAGGAAACTATTCGCACATCAACGAGATAGTCTCCATACTTGAAGAACTGAAGGAAGCCGGCTACATACAATGAGTCGAACCGGAATCGCTCGCGAACTTCATGCTCCTGCTAGACGGAAATACCTTCGTCGCAAAGTCATAGTTCGTGGAATTGATGATTTATTCCAGGCGGACCTTGTTGAGATGATACCGTATTCCCGATTGAATAAAGGTTTCAAGTACATGTTGACAGTCATCGATGTTTATAGCAAGTTCGCTTGGGCTAGACCTGTCAAATCAAAGACTGCAACTGACGTAGCCAAGGCCATGAACAATATTTTGCGTGATGGACGTGTACCGTCGCACCTGCAAACGGACCTCGGGAAAGAATTCTACAATGCGACCTTCAAGGCTTTGATGAAGAAGTATGGCATCAAACACTACTCTACATTTAGTAACGTCAAAGCCTCCGTTGTCGAAAGGTTTAACAGAACTTTGCGTTCCAAGATGTGGCGGCAGTTCACGGCTAACGGAAATTACAAGTGGCTTGACATCTTGCCGAAACTAATAAGCGAGTATAATTCCACTGTGCATTCTACCACGAAAATGAAGCCAAAGGACGTAAAGGATAATCGCCTGCTTCAAACAGTTTTTCCCAACACGAAGAAGAAAGATCCACGAAAGCGTAAAGCTAACGTCGGCGACATTGTGCGAATCTCCAAGCAGAAAGGTATCTTCGAGAAAGGTTTCACTGCGAACTGGAGTCCCGAACTTTTCCGTGTGACACATGTTCGTGAATCAGAGCCTAGGACCTACTACCTCGAAGATTTGGACCACAAACCTATCCATGGCGGCTTCTATGCCGAAGAGATTCAGCCTACGTTGTATCCCGATACGTACTTGGTGGAGAAGATTATAAAACGAAGAAATGGACTGTCCTACGTCAAGTGGTGGGGCTTTCCACCTCGCTTCAATTCGTGGGTGGCAGATGCAGACGTCGAGAAATCCACAAGACTTTAGTAATTTGTCTGTGTATTTTTTTTTTGTACTTGTATTAGTGTAGTATGTATGTAATAAAATTTTTTTAAATAGAACTTGCGGTGTTTTTATTTTCTCAAACCTTACACTTTAGTGGTACTTTTTTAAAATTAAAGTTGTTTTGTATCATCCTGGGATCAAACCAAGGACCTTAGTCGATCTAATCAATCAGTATATAGATTACAAATTTATTTAATGAATTTTGAACATGGTTTATTGAAATTATTATTTTTTACATAAAATTAAACATTATTGCATCGATCGGGTATCGAACCGAGGACAGGAATCCATCGAATCAATATGTAAGTTAATGAGTGATTTATTTAATGAATTTTGGAACTTTTCCCGAATTTCTAGCTAAATAATTACGGATTTTCAAGATGGCGGCCAAATTTCAAGATGGCGGGCACCTTAGTAATAAATGATTACTGCACTCTAGCGGGTAAGAGTTAAACTAACATGGCGTCAGCGTACTCTAGCGGCCGAAAACAAGATGGTGGTCTCCAGCATCGAAGACAAGATGGCGGACATGACGTCATACTAGGTGACGATATATATGCTTTAAAAAAAGTGGTGGGAGTCAGTCTGCTAGCACCCACCATTGAGGAAGGAGCCTGTCGCCATTTTTAATTTTTTGACCTCGTCGGGTTCGAACCGAGGACTCCAAACTCCGTGTCGTTAATGTAGGTTTTTTATAAATATTTTATTAAAATTTTATTAATTAATTTTTTTATATTTTTTAAAAAAAATTTCATTAAAATCGGATAATAAATAAAAAAGTTAAAGATGGCGGCCGTAACGGAAATTGCAACGGTGACGTCATCATCCAATATGGCGGAAAACACATCGCCGGAATTTTCGAGAACACACAATGACGTCATCCAAAATGGCGGATCCAAGATGGCGGATCCAAAATGGCCGCCGGGGTCAAGGTCAAGGTCAAAGGTCAAGGTCACAACCATCCAAGATGGCCGCCGTGACGTCACAATCCAATATGGCGGACCGACAATCACAATCCACACCCAGAACCCAGTCCCCGGACATACTTTCCTATACTACTATAAGAGTATGCCTGGAGATGGTGCAACTGCGGCAACGTCAGTATCTGGATCGGGTCTGAAAGGTTCGTCTTCATCACCACGGTATCCTTGCAGCTACTGTGATACGTCGTTCGCATTTGCTCATGATGCACGAAGACATGAGCGGAGCAAATGCACGAAGAATCCATCTCGCATGAAGTTTCGATGTGATGAGTGTCATGAATGGTTTACACGTATTGATAATTTGCGACGACATGCGAAAAACTGTAAAGGTGAAGTCCGTGTGCCTACTGCTGAACTACCTGCAGAAATTTCGACTCCTCGGTTTAGGTTGAAGGCTCGTGAGCGTACAAGCAAGAAAACCGATGTGCAACAACCGATTGGTATGACGTCTGAACAGGAAAATAAACATAAGACTGTGTTCGGCGCATTACAAGTGAATGATAATGGGTTCTACTTGGCGCAGTCTGCATTTCGTGGAACATTGAAAGACTACTATTATCTAAATACGTTAGCTGAGTCGAAAGACATTTGTAATTTTCTTGACGATATCAGACAGAACATAATCAATCAGCTTACTGATGACGTAGCAACAAACGGTCCATTAAAATATAACTTGTGGTTGGACTGTATATATGGAAAGCCGTATCTATTCGATGACGAAGTGAAGAAGTGTGCATTCAAGACATCGGCGGCAGTAATTTACAGTTCTAACGATGTGAAGCAAACTGTTAAAAATGGTATCCTGAAACTCTGTCAAGAAGAGGACTATGTCTGTAAAGGTTCTGGCTGGACTCTTTCTAGTGTAAGCAGATTGGAGCTAAGAATTAGTCATTTCACGCCTATGCGGACCTAAATGTTTATAAGATTGCTGGCTTTCGCAAGTGATCCTGTAGTAAAGTAGAAGTTATGTAATAAAGTTTATTTTGTGAAAGAACTTGTGTTGTTTTATTTCTCGAACCTGTCACTATTATGTTAAATCGTTCTTATATTTAATTTTTTATCAACTATGATCGTACCAAGGACCTAAGTCGACCTGATTTATCAGTTTATTGATGGTAAATTTATTTAATAAATTTTGGTATTATACCCTATTTTGTGTGTTAGTTATTTTGAATTTTCAAGATGACATCCAAATTTTAAGATGTCGGATACCTCAGTAATAATAATAAATGATTACGTACTCTAGCGGGTTAGAATAAAACTAGCATGAAGGTAATGATGGTAATGATGGTAAGACTAGTACACACAAGATGGTGGCCACCAGCAGACGAAAACATGATGGTGGCAATGAGCACTAGCAGGTGGTAGCTCCTGGTAGCATGTACTGAAATGTCGGAACCATGATGGTCGACAAGGACAAAGTCAAATTTCCAGGTCAAGGTCAAAGTTCAAGGTCAAGGTCAAAGTTCAAGGTCAAGGTCAAAGTTCAAGGTCAAGGTCAATGTTCAATGCCAACAGTCGAGGTTAAAGGTATGGTGAACAGAAAATTATTCTAACATGTCGCCTGCACACTATAGCAGACAAAAACAAGATGGTGGTCTCCAGCGTATGAAGACAAGATGGTGGACATGACGTCATATCTGTTTACGATATATACCTTGTTACTGATGGTAAGTCAGTCTGTAGGTAGCTTCCGTGGAGGAAGGATCTGATGTTTTTTTTCTTTTTGCCCTCACCGGTTTCGAACCAAGGGCAGGAATCGATCTAATCAATCCGTTTTCTAATAAGTTAATTTTTTATGAATTTTAAAAAGAAATTTCATTAAAATCGGATAATAAATAAAAAAGTTAAAGATGGTGACCGTAACAAAATGAGCGATGATCTAGAATCCAATATGTCCGTTGTAATACTACGGTATTATCAGACTAACTGAAACTGTTTGTTATTGTTTTACGTTCGAGGTTAATACCGCTTCCCAATACTTTCAGCAGTGTTTTGTTTTGTTTCACGCATGGCGGCGCGCGCAGCTCGTGCTGCGTCGTCATGACAACTGCTAAAATAAATAATCGCGCGGCGTTTGGAACAGCTTTAACGAGCCTATGCTTGATTGATATTGACATTTCATTGGCTTCATTAAAAAGGACGCTAACGTGTCGCGGCCGTGATTGGCCCTTTTCAATTAACAATTTAATTTCGGCAAGAGAGAAGAAAAAGAGTGGAAAATGACGCCATTTAGTGCGTGTGGTAGTGTATTCCCTCTGGGAATATTTTATTCGTGGCGATGCTAATTTCGGCGTTATTGTTCTGGAAATTACGTCAAAATACTGGGCAATATTAATTGACGCCCTGTAAATGAATGCAGAAGAATCGCATTCAATTCACGTGAGTGACGAAGTATTTTACGAGCGACCTTAATCATCCAGAGTTAAGGTATGGTCTGCATCATCGCTATATAATAAAATTGACGTAAATTTTACCGTCAACGTATGCGAACTGTAATTGTATAAACTTTGGATTATCATAAAATTAGTTGAACATTGACTTTCGGCGATTAACGGCAAATTTACTCACATTAGCACAAACTATATGTACACAAGTCCAGAAGTCTTTAGGTTAGGCGTTTCATGCTCGAGCTAGCCGGAGCAAAACCCCAAAACTTTTACTCAGTGAACAATTTCAGGAACTTTATTTATTTTGTATTATTTTATTCAAGAGTCAGGTTATCTACGACATCCCATAGACTTTATTTAATATTTGTTTGTTTGGTTATTATTTCCATGACTCGAGGTTTCTCATTATGGTTAAAACAATAAAATAAGTCTTATTGTGTTATTTTGTTGTTAATTCTTGATTACCTCTGGCGCCCTATTATTAATTCCTGGAATAATGTTCCGAGTAATTTAAAAATGGAAAATCTTAGTTTCAACAAGTACACGTTTGTGTACACCGTCAAGGTCACGATCGAAGCTCCCCACAGCATGCGGCTTAGAGCGGCTTGACCATGGGGAATTTAAGCCACTATGGGGAACATTTCTAGTTTTTTTTTAATTTTTTATTAAAATTTTATTAATTGATTTTTTTATAATTTTTAAAAATATCTACATTAAAATCGTATAACAAATAAAAAAGTTAAAGTTGGTGACCGTAATAAAATGAGCGATGATCTAGAATCCAATATGGTCGCCAAGGTCGCGATCGAAGCTCCCCACAGCATGCGGCTTAGAGCGGCTTGACCATGGGGAATTTAAGCCACTATGGGGAACATTTCTAGTTTTTTTTAATTTTTTATTAAAATTTTATTAATTGATTTTTTTTATAATTTTTAAAAATATCTACATTAAAATTACAGATTTTCAAGATGGCGGACATGACGTCATACTACCTGATGGTATATGTGCATTGGTAAAAGTGGTGGGGGTCAGTCTGCTAGCACCCACCGCGGGGGAAGGATCGGTCGCCATTTTTATTTTTTTGCCCTCACCAGGTTCGAACCGAGGACTCCGAACTCCGTGTCGTTAATGTATATTTTTTATAAATAATTTATTAAAATTTTATTATTTAATTTTTTTATAATTTTTAAAAAAAATTTCATTATAATCGGATAATAAATAAAAAAGTTAAAGATGGCGACCGTAACGGAAATTGCAACGGTGACGTCATAATTCAAAATGGCCGATAACACAATGCCGGAATGTTCGAGAAAACGAAATGACGTCATCCAAGATGGTGGATCCAAGATGGCCGTCGGGGTCAAGGTCCAAGGTCAAGGTCACATCCTGATAGAGGCTTAACTGAGGCTTGAGTTAAGGATGCTTAAGCCTCTATCAGGACATTTCTAGCCGCTGGGATTTTTGAGGACTAAAACGGGAAATTTTCCCTCGATACGGGAATTTTTCCCTCGAAAACGGGAAATTTTTTCTTAAAACGGGAATTTTTGAGTCATTTTGAGTCATTTTTGAGGAATTTTGAGGAATTTTTGGCGCCGTGACGTCACAAATCCAAGATGGCGGACGCCGACACCACCACCACCGCCAGAAGCCAGTCCCAGTATGCCCATTTGTATACTACTAAATATAATTAAGTTAGGAACTAACGAGATTTTCGAACTCACTTTTCAGACCATTGGCGATAAGAGGTTTGATAAAATAATAATTGTGTTCCATAAAATAATTTTTCCGTTATGAGGCATGGAGAGGACATGTAGAACATATGTAATTCTGAGAAACCTAATACAAAATATATATATTTACAAAAGGTGTAGTTATTGGTTCACAATATTAAAAAAGTCTCTTAAGATACGTTATATTTATGCAAGCACAGACTTTAGGTATCAAACGCGACATAACTATAAAAGTTCAAATAGTAAAGTCACAAAGAATGTGTTTCTGTGTTCCATGGAATGTCTAGTTTGTCTCGACAGCTTTCTTTAACTACAACACTCTACATACTTTAAAGAAAATGTATGTAATCTAAAAGCACCCAAATATATTATTTTTCCATTAGCGTTATATCTAGTTAGCTCTGCAACCACCTTCCCAATTTAGGGTTCACCTACCTAGTGCGAAAGTCAGGTTCGCAATTATAATACAAGGAGCAGTAATTTATTAAATAGCAAATATACTAGACTTAGTACAACACCGTCATCTTATATCAAAATTTAGGAAAATTTGTTCACTTAACTACTTATATTAACTCAATCTGCAAGTAAATAAAAATAATAATAAAAGGGTTGGTTATTGAACCTTTTTACCATTGGATGAACTTGTTTTGTCACTGATACAGATTCACTGGTTTAAAGAATGGGTTTAAAATGTTAAATGATTACGCGTCGTTTTGTCTGCCTGTATTTAGGTTTATTGTTACTTTATCACGGAGTATTGACTTTCATTGTCCGTCAAAAACATTGCGACCGACTGCATTGTTTTATTTTTATTAATATTGGGACAAGCTCAGAAGCACGTTATGCATGCCAAATGGGTCGATAAATTAATCGATCGGTGAAAACCTTAACACACGGGCAACTGAGTTGCCGGCGATCGGAAGCTCACATTTCCCCCCCCCCCCCTTCCTGTAGACACATTGGCCCATTATCAATGCAATTAAAATGTGTTTAACGCCCACAGCACACGAGCGCGGCGCTCACTTCAGCGAACAGCTGTACACTGCGTGCTACTGACTGGGGTCTCCTCAGCAGTCGGGCAACTATCGCTGAAAGGTTCCCGGCGCGGCAACTGCAGTTGCCAGGTCCCGGCAACTCGTGAGCGACCGGTCGCCTGCAACTCGGTTGCCCGTGTGAAAGGGCTCTTGGGTTCTAAGCGTCATGCATATTTCCTGTTCCCTGTACGGATTACGTCAGGCGATTAAAATTGTTATTTAGTTGTGAAAACATTCAGCGTGGGTAACTTGAATTCTCATTACTCTAATTGAAATAAAAGTATCTTTGGATTTGGAGATTGTTTTTTTTAGGGGGGAGGGAAGGGAAGCTTACGAATTACTAAACACGGTAATATCCCTAACACGTCAAAGTTTGCAACTCGCTCGTGAAACTTTGTGGTCAGAATAGAAAAAACCAATTTGCGATAGTATAAATTTCACTGATCTAACCTAAACAACCTTTAGTTGTAGTTACAATAATCTAGACAAGCGAAAACATACAAAGAATTTTTGTGAAAATTTTGATATTCCCAACAACGATTCTACGTTTTATTTATGTAACCTACCTAACCTAACCATTTCATTTTAGTTACAATCCCATAGACGCACGGAAAGCTACCGTCTCGTCAGGGCCGGTGCAAGGTAAATTGGCGCCCTAGGCGCAAAACCTTAATGCCCCCCCCCCCCCCCGGACACCCAAAAAAGAAATTTCCTTGCCTCAAAATACATCACGTAAGCCTAAGATTTTGTCAACAATCAAATGTAAGCAGGCTTGTGTTTTTTTTTTTTTTTTTACTGTTTTAACTTATTACAAATCATAAACAGGTCACCGTGGACTTTAAATAATTACTTATATCAATATAAACATTCCAAATTGTTACAAAAATACATTTTCATCTAGTTTCAATAATCGTTAAACATATTATATCAGCTGTTATGTGTCGTGCTGCGCCGCCCCCAGCTACTTGGCGCCCTAGGCGTTTGCCTAGTTCGCCTATATGGATGCGCCGGCTCTGCGTCTCGTATAATATATAATATGAATACACTCATCACTGACTCACTGCTTGACTCTGTAACACTGTATGAATTCTATTTTCTTGCACTTACAGTGAAACATTTTCATTTCTCCTTGCTAACCTGTTCCTCCTACCATTGCTGCGGAGTCCAGGGCATCATATTTTTTAAGAGGCCGATAGTTTCAGAATTTTTCAGTGATTGTTATATTTATCATTTTTCAACGAACGCCTTAGGTGCCTTATAACTAACTAGTAATTTTTATAAAGAAATAATTTTTTGTGAGGATTGTATTTATGTAACACGCCTAACCTAAACTAACCTAACCCGCGCTTTTAGTTTCACAAAAAAAAAAAATATATCAGAAGAAGCACAAACGCAGATTATTTTAGCGTCTCACTCGGGGTCCATGGATAGAATCTAGGCTTCCACACCACAGCACTGCTTTGTAGAGACCCCCTCCTCGGATCGGAGTCTGATCTGCCCACATATTTTTTTTACGTGGAGCCTTTTATTGGTATGGCATATGTTTAAATTAGTTAGATTAAAAACGTGAATTTTCCAAATTTTCCATGGGGAGACCCCGTACCCTCCTTTTCTCTGGGGCAATTCCATGCCGCCCCCTCCCCCCCCCCCCCCCCGTAACCAGGCCCCCGTTTGTGGCCCCTATCAGGATGTCCACACAAATCTCTGATAACATTTTCCTGACATTTCCCTGATTCCTGACCAATGTTGCAAACTATTCCGGCTTATTTTAAAAATAATTTACCTATATTTTGCAATTTTCAGAAAGAAATACAGAAAATCCAGCCTCTGCCACGCCCCATCAAACAGAACATTGCATACCTCATTTTATAGTGTTTGTGACTATGTGATAAACCACCATCTGATAAAAAAAAAGTGCCTTCACAGTCGTGGTGATGGCACGCAGGAGCATGATATTTATCCCTCAAATTACTATTACTGGGAAAATTCCATGACTTTCCAGGATTTAAAGTGAATTCCCTGACAAATTTTCTAACTTCCCCGCCTCTCCAAAACTTAGGGCCCCGCAAAGTCTAGAGCCACCGCTGGTTTTCGCCACCTCGCACACTGTAAACGAAGATTTCCTCGTAATTTCAAATAACTTAATCTTCGTAAAAACTGCGCCGTATTTCGACTTCCAAGTTGTATGTTTTCGTTCTAAACAAATATGGATAAAAGAAGATTGTTCTTACTGCAAACTTAACCAGTTTCTGAACGTTTGGTTAATATACCAAGAATATTCTTTTGGACTTATGTTCAAAGTAAGTGAACTCAGAGCCGCATATTTAAGAAGTTCCATGGATAAATTTTCACCAGCGTTCTTCGTTAATTGAAGGTGAAATTTTTAAACAGTGAAGGTAATCGAACCCGTGACTACGGGCACAAGGCTAGTGGATTGACCACCTCACCAGCGAGGTCCGATCTACTGTGATACGTGGTCATTTCCTAAACTAAATTATTCATCAGTTTATGCATTCAAGAGGCCGTGGCGACTCCATGGGGTTAGCCTTCGTGGGGTCGTTTGATTCAGTGCGAGCTCTATTAGGGCGTGGGTGTTAATAGATACCATGAATAGCTCAAGTTTACATAATTTCGAGTAGAACTTTTTTTGTACTAATTTATGAATAAATTGTCGAAACTTGACAGTTTTGCGATAAAGACTACATACACTAAGTTCCTGCTAAGATTCAAATAATAATTGACTTTAAAATATTCTTAAACTCATAAAATAAACATGAATGGCGTAATATTTTCAGTGCTAGATTAAGTTATTATTTGTTTGAACTTTGTTAAAACACGATAAATTGTGATCCGGCCTAGGGCTGAATTTTGTTCGTGTCTAAATAAATAAATAAATAAATAAATAAATAAATGGGTGTATGGTCACCACACCCGTTAAAATGAAACTTCAAGGATATCTGTATAGTTGGACAGGAAATTTTTAGGGAACAAATGTTTTTTAAACACATACAACTACGCGTTGAAACAAATTTTCACCATCCTAACTGAATTTAATTAAAATTTTAATAAAGATAAAAACTTTTTGTCGTTTCCAGCGTAGTGAGAGAAAAAATGTAGCACTCTTTGTTTGCCCGAACAGTGCTGAGTGGGGCGCTCAATAACCCTCTCCCTTTTTCCGCCATCGATCGGCCCACCCTTGAGAAATGCATTGATGAGTCATTTAATAAATTAATTAATTTATGGACTATTAACCATTATTATTTAATGAATACAACTTAAATCATTGGCAAAAACAAAAGATCGCATGAATAAAATAATTTAGGAACCCGCCCCCTTAAAGCGAGAGAAGGCGTGCTGCTCGTGTGTGTGAACCGGGAGCCCCCCCCCCCCCCCTGCCCACACCAGGGCAGCGCTGTAAACACACGGCGAGGCCGGGTTCAACGACCCGGCAAGCGCGCCGGGCCGGGTTTGTTGTCGTTCGGCAACATTCGGCTGCACTCGTGTGTTGGCTCGGGCTCCCTTCCTCCCTCCACTCCCCGCGGAGGGGAATGAGACGGAGCGAAGTACAGTCCGTTCCAGCTAATCTGAACACTTCTGAATACCCTCGCTTTATCTCTCTCTCTCTCTCTCTCTCTCGCTCAGAGCACCCAAACAATCCATGGTACATATAAACATGTCTGTCCAACCCAACTATTCTTCTGGATCATCTTGTGTAGTTGCAGTCTTGAATAAAGATAGGAGAGTTAGTGATGGCATGGGCCGCTCCCGTGGCTGGCCAATCCTCAGTTAAAGCACACGATGCATGCTACCCTTCCTTCATGGCTGAAACCCAGCATGTTAAGGCGTGTATGCTTTGGTCTGAGACGCACTAAGAGTCTTCCCTAACCCAGACCCCTTCCAAACAAATACACTTGGATTAAGTTAGGTTACAAAAATTAAAAATACATCAATATATATTTATATGTCTCTGTCTCTTTTAGTCAAGCGTCAATACGTTATCAGTTCAAACTGTTGTTAAAGGGCCCGCCTAGTCAGGGGTGTATTTCAGTTGGTGAGCGGGGATGATCTGTGGACGCTCGCTGGTGCTTCTAGCGCAGTATCTGGCTCTGAGCTGGTGAGCAGTTCTTGTCGTGTATAGGGCAACTATGAGATGTGAGCGGTAACCATAACATTATATGGTGGGCAAATAAAGATAAAGGTATAATGCAAGTCCCCTGAGTGCTTTCAAGATTCTGTAGCGGATGTTTCATTCCTAAAATTCATTATAGAAATGCACGTTTTAGCTATTTTCTTTATTCTAAAAATATAGTTTAAAAATGAATTAATGAAATGCCCTCAGCGTATTCTTAAATGCTTTTAGTAAACAGACACCACTCTGATATCTTGAGCAGTTTTCAAACGGCGCTGTTTTCCCTGACATTCTGCACGCCTTAAAGGTGCGCACCCACTCGCGTGAAGCCAAGAGGCGCGGGGCCAGCAGTGCAGCAGGGATCTCGCTTCGCGCTACTGCTTGGGGGAAAGTCACGGAATAGGGCGCACCTTAAAATAAAAGCTTACAGTTTAGTTCAATAACAACATACTGAGATGTAATTACAGTTGTGGACACCCCACTTTATAAATATTATTTTTGCATACATAACTTGTGCGGCTTTTACCATTTGTACTGCAGAGGATGTATGAAAACTAGACTTACCGCAATGCGTCTTTTTACCCGCAACTTCTGGTAAACTGAAGCTTTTCGGGCAGTACGACGCACTACAAAAATTGGGACAAAGCCTTTAAATTGATTTAAGGAAACATTATATGTAACATGATTAATAATTAGTAAAGTTTTGAATGTTTAATGATATAAAAAGTACTTAAATGTAGTAGGAAAGTTTTTCAGCCCCATTATTTAAATATATAATTCTTGGAATTGTTTTAAAAATATATAAATATAAAAATTAATGTTCATGAATTATTGTTGCTTGTACTTAGCAAATATACATCAAATTGCTGATTTCCAATAAAAATATTATTCAAAAATAAAACTAAGTATGAAGTGTACTATTTCATCATAAAAAACATAATTTATAGGCAAGTGCAAATTATTTGATAGCTTTACACACTAAAACATATAAACATGAAATTTATCTAAAAATTTTCTAGGGCAGACCATTTTAAAATATATTAGAAAATTAAAATACCCGTAATTTAATAACATCTCACAGGTAAGAATTTTTTGAATTTATACACTTTTAGGCAGGTTATAAAAAATTATGTGAATGGATTTATACGATGCGTGCGCAGCATGCAACAAATATTTACGGGAGGAAAAAAGGCTACATACAAATAAAAATGTATGTGCTTTTAAATCATATAATTTAATGATTGATATAGAATGCTGGTCCATATAGTTAAAAACATTTATTTATTTAAAATATTAGTGATACAAATTTTGTTTATAATTATTTCAAGTGTATTTATATGGATGATTTTAAAGGTTATTTTGGCGGAAGGTTTTTATTTTCTGTACATTCAACTTCGTAAATTTAAAAAAAAAACCAAAACAGAGAAAGGTTGTTTAGATGGTTGTTAGAACCAGTCTAGCAGTTGCAAACACGTATGTGTGAAACAGTACACGCCCGGTGCTAAGGTTCGTTCAAAACGTGGTGAAGGAACTTTCTAATGATCAGATAGAAAACATTCCACCACGAACATAAGGAAGAATTACTCGGTTACCTTGATATGCTAAGACATGTTTGTGGGTAGTTAGTACACAGCATGCGACCAGGTGCACGACTGCCCTAGTAACACTGCCACCGACGATGGTTGGCAGGCCTGGAAATTATCTCCTCCCGCGGGCTGACGTCGCCTTGCTATAAGCATGTAGCCTATACATGTGTATTATTTATTTTTATTACTATCTCACTTCACTCCTCTTATCGTTCTACTTTAATAAACTTTTAACATATATGTTAACTCTGAGTTTCTTAATCATTCCACACAAGTATAACTTCTAACACGTGTACATACGTACCAGCTTTTTTTTTTAACCCTAAACCAACTTCCATTGCCAGATAATCCTTTACCCTTGCATATATATACATATATGTATATATATATAGACATACACACACAAAGTAGAATCATGATTACCCGTAGAAAGGAAAAAGGGTTGGGGGGGGGGGGAATCAGCACGGATAAGAGAAAATCACAGATAATCGAATTTAAATGTATTTAGGTTATAAAATACAACAACATTTTGTATTTTATACAAAACAAATATACAAGTATAAGTGACACTAATATTTATGAATGAAATTATTTGTAATGACCTAAAAGACACAGTTTCTATGAAAACTATTAATTATATTTACAATTTGATATGCATAGGTACGTACAATTCAACTAATAATTTGCCTTGAATCAACAAACAATTCTGGAAATATGTACATATGTATGTACTAGTTAACGTTTTAGTCAAGTAGGCTGTTACAAATTTTTTCTTTTTACTTTTGGAAACAACGATTGTTTCGTACTTGTAATACAGCTTAACCTAAATTAGGATTTCTTCTCACGGGCAATTATAGTCCGTTTCTTTGTCCGTTCGTTTCTACTTTTTATAAGTAGTATTCATTTTTACTCCTTTCTTGTCCCTTCCCTAATGAATTACACTTCACGGGCTTGGTTACCCCCTCCCCACAATTTTTTTTTTTTAAATTAAGAACCCGGCAAACCGAATGCCCGGTTTATATGTATGTATATATATAGATATACTAGCTGACCCGGCAAACGTTGTTTTGCCATATAAATTATTTCTATCCGAAGGCCGAAGGTAGCCGAGGAGGACGGGCCGAGTCGCGCAGCTCGCTCCTCTCCTCTCCTCTCCTCTCCTCTCCTCTCCTCTCCTCTCCTCTCCTCTCCTCTCCTCTCCTCTCCTCTCCTCTCCTCTACTCTCCTCTCCTCTCCTCTCCTCTCCCCGCCTGCAGGGGGCATGCACGCATCTGACAGCGTGGAGCCAATAATCGCGTCTCTTCTCCTCGCCTCGCTTCGCGCAAGTGCGCGCGCACCTTGAGTGTGACCAGGCAGGCGGGGGCGTTGAGAGGAACGACTGAAACAGTAGTCGACTGGCTAAACGCTTCTTATTAGCCGGGCTGCAGTGTAGCCAATCCGAGCCGCGGGTCACAGAGAGAGAGAGAGAGCGCGTGAAGACACGCAGCGGGCGTAAAAGCGGTGCGATAATGGGAAGAAAGTGAGGCGCGCTCGTACTCGCGCGTACGTAACGAGTTTTTTTTTCTTCACTGCCTAGCTTCCGGGTGGATGACCTCCAGGAGGTGACGGGGCACGGAAGGGGGAGGGATGGGCGGGTGTAAGGGGGGGGGGAGAAAAGAGAGTGCTGCCTCCGTTGCGAATCTTCTGCTTCCCCATCACCCCGCTATCACGGAGGTGAATACACACGGCTGAGGGAGGTTTATCGGCATTCGCATACTGAACGACTCAAGCACAAATGAGCAACTAAAAAAAAAAAAAACATTACAAAAAATAATCAGGGTACAAATTTGGATCAGGGACTGTTTCCATTCACGCACATAATTTTAAATTATTTTTTTTGTAAGTTTTTTTTCCAGTCAATAAAAATGGTTTAAAATCCGGGGATGGATCCGGTACGCCTTGGTGGAAGGCGAGTGAACGGACAGTTTCCCCTTATTGTTAAAATGATTGGTTCGCTGGTGAATGTTCCATCACCAACGAGAAAAATCATTTAACGGCTGATTTTCGACAAGGTTGTATTAATTTTTTTCTACAACTTGATTGACTGTGACAAGAGTTACTAATTATTTAATTGAATATTCACATCCGTGCCTTATCCGGGTCTCGAACCCAAGACCCCTCACGCTGAAACCAAGACGCGCATTCAGCACTCACAGATGTCGGCTCCTCTCGATAAAAAGAAAATAACGCCTACCCAACCACACTCATAGTGTGTGTAGAATTTCCAACAAATGCACGCTATTTGAAAACTTTTCATTGAGGTCTGCTTACGAAAATAATTAAGAATACGCCGAGGATTAAAATTGCTAAAAAGCGTGTTAAAAATATTTTTCGGCATGAAAATCCGGTACGGATTATTGAAAGTACTCAAGGGACTTGCAATACACGTTTATCTTAATTTCTCCGCCATATAATGTTATGGTTTCTTCTCAAATCTCATCGTTGCCCTACACTGCGTACCAGTCCACAGCCTTGCACTTAGAGGCGACACCGCGCTAGAAGCACCAGCGAGCGTCGCACTTACCATCCCTCCTCGTAACACCACTACACCCCTAAATGATACGTTCATTGTCAGTATTACCTTGACAATGATTCAGATCGAAAGCGAAGACTACGCCCACTCGGCAGCACCGCAGAATTCGGACGCAGAGGAATCCCCGGATATTTTTTCTCTCTACCTCGGAGATGACGTCGGTCGCGAGCATGCATTCTGACAGGACGCAGCCCGTCTCGCTCGTGGCTCGTTCCACGGCGCGTGACGGCCCGGCGAGCTAGCTCGTTTGTTCGGCGCGCCCAGCCACAAACACACGCGAGTTAAGCTGTGTTCGCAAGTGGACCTGTGTACTCGCGTTACAAGTTATACTTCTTTTTGATTCAAGACACAAAACTATTTGGAAAGTTTACTGTAAAAAAAATCAATTAAATAAATACTCAGTATTCAATATTAATATAAACATGTATATAAAAATAATTATTTAATTTAGTAAAATAATCAAGATAAATTTTAATTAAAAATGAAAATCAATAAATATTATGAATGTTTAATCTAAAGTATTAATTATAGTTAATGTAAAAAATAATGATGTAATAAATTATAATGCGAATAAATTATACAAACTGTGGATTTTACTACTATGACTATTTTAGTTTACCAAATATATTCCAGGGTAGTTTCACTATCATAAAGTTTCATTTGGCACACTAATACGTTTGGTATGTCCCCTAAATTTTATGAAAGTAAAATCTATCGGTTTATGTTCATTCCCGTGGGTCCACCATCTTCCTGCGAAAATGTCGTTGCATGGTGCGCGCGCATCGTAAAAATTCACTCTCATTTTTGTTTCCATAACGCGCCTAAAAAAGTATAACTTCAAAAATATAATTAAAATTAAAATGCAAGCGAGTTAAAATTAGCCCCTACACACAACTTTACGCACCATATGTGCGAAATTGCTTCACGATTAAATTATTATGCGCTAATTTAGCCAATGAAATATCACGATGAATCTAACACGTGTTGATATTTCTTGTCAATAAGTATTTAAAAGTATGCATCTCCGCGAAAGTTGACGAGAAACCTGTAAAAACTGTTTTTAACTCATAAACTACATTAAGCTATGATAACTTACTAATAAGTCCTGGAAAGCTATTCGTGAACAGTTTACAAATAACTTAAACTAATGTAGGTACTGGGATAATACAAAGCACAATTCACGGGCAAGAATCCGAACCAAGTGTTACTGCAAACATTTGTTGGTAGATTTCAAAAAAATACTACCTTATTGTAGCCGTTACCTTGGTGCGACTTTCGGAAATTTTTTATATAGTTCTTCGTTTCATGGTCCATAGACCCAACACCATATTCAACTCAAAAGTGGACACGATAACTGTCAAAAATCAATTCCAAACTAATACATAAAATATAGTAGTGGAAAAAACTCGGTCGAATTCGTTAATAGGCTATATCCGACCAAAGGGGTAGAATGGGGAAGGTTTTTAGAAAAACAGAAAAATCGCCGTAACTCCCATAATATGGAAAATATTACATCCATTTAAACGTATTATAACTCGTATAGTGAATACCAAAATCTTTTGTCTTAAAAAGGTTTTGACACGTCAACCATAACTGCAAGGGGTTGAAAAAACAAGTTTTGGATGACAAAGAAAAAATCAACCTAACTCCCTTCGTAGGCAAAACATCGAATTCGTACAAATTATGTATTAATCTTATAATTTTTATCCAAAACTTTTGTCTGAAACAATTATTGATTAGACGAACCATTGTTCAAGGTGAAAAAATGAGGGGTGGATTTTATAAGTCACAACTTTCTTGGTAGGTACACTATCAGATCCGTTCAGATTGTTTGTAAATCTTATAATTTTTACCAAAAATTGTTATCTGAAACAATTTTTATAATACAATCCATTACTGCATGAGGTGGAAAAAACAAGGTTATAAAGACAAAATGTATTTAGTTTTTTTAATGGATGTTCTATCGAATCCATTATAATTAATTGTAAAACACCTAAACTTTATCCCAAAACCTTTGACTGAAACAATTTTTGATTAAATAAACTATTACCGTAAAACAGGCTATGAAATTAAAAAAAAATAAAACTTTTTAGTATCGAATTCGTCGGAATTTATTAATAACCATCTCAATGTGACCTTAAACCTTTGTCCAATAAAAATGTATGCCGAAAAGAATTTTTTTTGTAACAATACAGTTGTTTTCGTGTAAAATACCAAATGTACAAATATATGTAATTTTACATGATTATTTCATGTCGATTTACAACAAAAATTACAGTTACGTCTCCCTCCCATGAAGGAATGCGTGATTGTGGATTAATAGGTCGAAATCAACAGCTGTCAAATATTGTGCTCACGACACATTTTTTTTTCAATTGTGAATCAAGAACGGGCATGAGCGATGCGCGTCGCGCTCATGCCCTTACAGACGCGCGACGCGGCAGAGATTTGCGCTCCTGACGCAGCGGTCGCCCTTCGGCGCCTGCTAGAGCGAGAGAAGCACTGAAGCACCATATAACTTTATCTCATAAAGCGTTTGATGAAATGACTAGTAATTAAATGAAAAAATAATATGTCTACCCTATTAAATCAATTCAAAATATTCCTTTCGACATGGACGTCTCCCCAGATTATCATTTTTTTTTCTATTTCTTTAATTGAATTTAAAATAAAAATGAAAAAAAAAATATTTATCTAAAATAGTTTTTGAAGAAAAAATTATATATAAAGTCTCTGTGCTTTACATGTATATAATATTATTCAATCACATTTGCAATTACGTCCTCTGAACGTTATGCCCTCCCCAATCAATACCTTCCTGGAATATATCCTGAATATATACCCTAACATGTAATCTAAAAAAAAATATATTATTTGCGGTACCTGTGAAGGTTGATTATGTAAGGTAAACAAAACACCCACAGAAATCTAAGTGGAAAGTCTTCCTAGCATATGTATCTTGAGAAAAATTGATTAAAAGTAGCAGGCCTGTAACAAGTCGCACATCGCATTAACGTGGTCAACTTCGCTTGTTCAGTTCGCACGTTTGTCACGGCTTCGGTGGTCCTAGAGCGGAGCTGCAAATCAGCGAGTCGAGACGGAGTGAGTCCGTGAGTCCGTGTGCTGGCCTCGTGCGTCTGGTGGTGCCTGGTGGTACGTGTTGACTAGAGACGTGATGGTAGGTGTTGACTAGAGACGTGATGGTAGGTGTTGACTAGAGACGTGATGGTAGGTGTTGACTAGAGACGTGATGGTAGGTGTTGACTAGAGACGTGATGGTAGGTGTTGACTAGAGACGTGATGGTAGGTGTTGACTAGAGACGTGATGGTAGGTGTTGACTAGAGACGTGATGGTAGGTGTTGACTAGAGACGTGATGGTAGGTGTTGACTAGAGACGTGATGGTAGGTGTTGACTAGAGACGTGATGGTAGGTGTTGACTAGAGACGTGATGGTAGGTGTTGACTAGAGACGTGATGGTAGGTGTTGACTAGAGACGTGATGGTAGGTGTTGACTAGAGACGTGATGGTAGGTGTTGACTAGAGACGTGATGGTAGGTGTTGACTAGAGACGTGATGGTAGGTGTTGACTAGAGACGTGATGGTAGGTGTTGACTAGAGACGTGATGGTAGGTGTTGACTAGAGACGTGATGGTAGGTGTTGACTAGAGGTGTGAGCCGGACAATTTTCTGGAAAAATTTAACCACGTATTTTTCTAGAAAATTCACCTTTTTTCCGAATTCAACACAGTTTTACATAATTTAAAATATGTTGATTTACAATCTTTTTATACTGTAGTCTGTAAAAATGTATGTTGTTTGATATTGACCCTCTATTACAAACTTTTTATGCCACTTGTAAATGTATTTAAAAAAACTTTAAAGTTTAAAAATAGGTAGGTATAGAACTGTGTAGTATATTTTGTCTTTCTTCACCATCTAATGGCTCACTTCTTTTGTTGTTTGGTTGTGTTTGTATAAAACCGTTGATACAATTTATTTGTGTGTTTTTGTGAAAGTATAACTTTCTGGAATTTTTTCCCCTGTTATGCAGGAAACAGGAAAATGTTTTCCAAAAATAATTTTCCTGGAAACTAGTTAACATCTGTGGTGTTGATCACAGATATCACGTCACGGGCACCAGAGCATTCCAACCGAGAAAAAAAAGTATAGGCTTCAGCCTGAGACGCACTTACAGTCTTCCCTAGACCCCTCCCAATCACACTTAAGTTTTAAACTTAGGCTAGGAAAAAATCCTTCTGGGTGAACCGTGCCGACTCTATTAACTTTCCAACAGGCTCGGCCCCGCTCCAACATTCCTGTTCGGAGGAACATCGGAGCTGCACTGTGAATGGATTCACTGTGTAGGTGTGAGTGTGTATATGTGTGTACACACACCTTAAATCTAAGAAGAACATTTGATGCAAACTACCGAAGTTCTTATGAGAAAAAGAAGAACCGAATACTAGACTTAAGATTTAACTTTATGATATTGTTATGTAATCCAAAGACGTGTAAATATGCCTCATGAACGGCCAGGGCTGTCGAAAGAAACTGAGGAGTTAAATAATTGTTTCACCTCCCCCCCCCCCTCAAATTATTTAATTTATAACTTTTTCAAACCTCAAAATACATACGATTATTTCGCGGGTTCATTTCACTCCAGGTTAGACTCAATTTTCCTATATTCAAACAAGCCGTTTAGAATGTTCATTTTTCACGAAAAGCTTTCAAGACCGACCAGTTGTGCGTTAAAACACTGCAGTATCGTCTATTTTTCGTGATAAGTTGAGTTTCTTTAAGGTGCATTCCCGCTATAGGCACACAAATAACAGCAATTCAGTGATGAAGCAAACGCTTTTAAAATGGCCTATCCTCTTCAAGACGGCTGCCAACCACAAGGCGGAAATTGCTGGTTCAGACATATCGTAATGCATTATAGTTAGCAATAAGAAATTTTTGCAAAAACATGGTTACATCCTTTGGCGGGTTATACGTGGTGGGTCCACACTCATTTTCCTAGTTCATAACTGGTTCGGAGTCGTCAAGAGCTAGTTAAGAGCACAGTAATCCAACGATCAACGCGAAGCAGTTGTAGGCTATATGTGCTTCAAGTCTACTGTGCTACCCAATGAAACCGCGAAATAATGGGTGCTTTAGCTACCAGGCAGATTGGTCTCACGGTCAGAGTGGGTGGTTGGCTTCACCCCCACCCCCTCCCTCTCTTATTCCTAGAGACGCAGATTCATTTCGTGATATTCTAAAATTCAAATAATTATACCTTTGTGGTGCTTCTTCTATTGGTTCATTGTTAATCTGGAAGATTCTTGTCCATTTTAACACCCTCAAATCTTAGCAGTATCGAATCACAAGTTACCCAGTAGTCGAGACGCCTAGCAAGTCAACAGCCAATGATACAGGTGACGTTTGCCCAAGTATGTAGAGTATCGAGCAGTCTATCCTGGAGGTCATTGAACCTGCGAATTTTTCCAGCCTCTACTTATTCCTCCTCTGTACCACCAAGTCCAGCCCATTGCTGGATTTTACATCATCCACTGACTGCTTCCTCCGGCCGGATTGCATGTGGTTAAGTCATTTGAATGTTTTAATTTTTATACTGATTTATTGTCCTTCAGGGCGTTTCAATGAGAACGCAGTTAAAGTGTCTAATGAATTGCATCCCCAGTGGCGGACGCAAGGAGAGGGGACAGGGAAAATGTTCCCCGCCCCCTAGGAGTTATGAAGAGAAAAAAAAGTACGACAACTCGTACAGAGGCAGTATGTTATTTTGGATGATGAAATGTAAGCTGTTACAACACATGTAACTCCAAAGCACACAAGAAGTGATGCATTTTGAGAATGGCAATGTAACTGTCCAATCCCCTTTTTACTGACGTAAGTTTTGGAATACACAAATATATTTTTTTTTTAAATTCCCTCTTGATAAAAATTATTGTATCCTCCTCAGGGCATTCCCGCTTATCCCCAAAAAATAAAAATAAATTTACGTCTATAGATATGGCACATGTGCTGTTCATTCGATGGCACATTAGCCTTCAAATTCCTTTATAGCCACTATACTTTACAATTTGACACCCCTCGGACGAGAGAGGTATAGTCTAGCTAAATAACGCGGAGCTTTCTGACCGTGGTTGGCAGTGGCCAAAGAGCACAGCGCTATGAATGGGGAGTGGGAAAACTCGCGGACTCAGGTGAAATGCAGGATGAACTCCAAAGTACGTTTTTTTTAACGATTCTCACAATGGGGAAGACTGATTTCATCGTTGGGTTCGTCTGTGCGTTGCTGTTATTTTTATCTATCTGTAGTTACTGTTCTTACTGAAACTTTCTCGCCGTTGTCAGCCCACTTAGTTCGTCTGCACTGTAATTATTTATCTGATTAAATTCCTTCACAAAATTGTAAGTACCGGTTAGGCATATGACATTTGACATCAGACGATATTGGCTTGTTCTCCGTGTGTTCATGTACTTATCTTTGTTGTCCATTCTTGATGGTTTTTTTGTTGTCCATTCTTGGTTTTTTTACGACAGCCAATGTAAACAAACAATGGCGTATGTCCATGAAATTTCTTTGACTTTAACTCCAAAGTACAATGCATACAGTGTGGCCCATTTCTTGGGCCACGTATTTTTCGCAAAAAGATTTCAAGACCAGCTGTGTGCTAAAACTCTGTAGCGTTGTCTGTGTTTCGTGGTCGGCTGGGTTTACTTCAAGTAGTGTATGTCTACTGTCAGCTCACCAATCATAGTCATCCAGGGCGGGAGCAAACGAGTCCTGAATGGCCCGGACAATTAGGGTAATGGCGTCTTTTGCAGACGGCAGCCAATTACAAGGAAATAACAGCTATCTCAGGCATACCTTATTGTAGTCTAATGGGTGAACAGATTATTTCGCGGAAAATACATGCCCCTACCCATTAATATCTTATAGAGACACGTTAAATTCGCGATAATTATTTTTTGGAGACGAGATAGAATGTGTACCATTTATTATACGTTTGAATGGTATTTTCTTCGGGCCACGACACGACACGAATGATATGAAACCAAAATTAAAACAGAAAAATTAATATTATCCAAGCATATGCAATCCGGACGAAAGGTAAAATGTGGAAGCAGCCAGTTACAAAAGACAATGACTTGTTTGGGTTCAAATGCGTAAAGTTTAACCGAATACAAAAAAAAAACACGCGAATTTTGTAGGTCTATCTGTAATCATTCCATTAATTTATTGGCTACTGACTTTTTGAGGTGTCTTGTCTCAGATTCTTGAAGGTTTGTTAAGGCCCGTCTACAATAGAAATGTCCTAAACTGTGTCCGAAGGACACTCGTCGCTGATTGGTCCACGTGACCCTCTGACGTCATGCGTCAAGTGGGCGAAGGTCCAAACCTACCTGGTCCGAAGACATTCGTCAATTTGAACATTTTGTCCCAACCTGTGTACTTCGGACACAGAAAAAGAACAGAACACTCACGATATTTGAATTTCCGGTTCCCGTTTGAAAACGTGGTGTCTGTTTTTGTTATTGAAGGAAATGGAAGGTGTTGTAAGTCCTGAAGAGCAAGACGACATTTAAATTAGTGCTGTCCGATTGCTGTGATATGAGTTCATTTTTTAGCATTTACATTTGCCACTTTGCCTTACTGAATAAATATATAAAATTGAACTCCCACAACTTTCAAAAGTTCAATCTCAAACTACAAAGCATCAAAACAATAAACAAAAACCTTTGGTTTGGCACATTTACTGCGCTCTGGTAGCAACGTTAGAAATCAATACATTCGGACATCGGACATCGCAATTATGGACAGGGCAGTTTTCGGTGAGACAATGTGACGTCACTCACATTCGGATAAGGACACGGACCACGCACAGGTTCGGACTATTGTAGACGGGCTCTTATTGGTACACAGTTGTCCACATGAACTGCAATCTAATTACAGAAGCAGCAATAAGGTATAAATGTTCGAAGTTCAGCCTTGGCACGAAATAAAACCGTCACTTTTTCCGGCATCGAACTATAGAGGCTCGAATTTGCATATCATACTTCAAACTATTCTTTCGGGGAAAATAAAAAAAATAAAAAAATACACGGTTTCTTCTTGCCTCTAGTTAACTACATCGATATGATCTGTTTAAATTCATTCCGTTTAATAACATTTGTTTCTGTTAGGCAGCCAGTTTATTGCTAAAATAGTATACTATTTGACGCGCAAATAACATACTCGTTATCGTAGTGACGAAGCTGGCTTGTTATCGAAAAGTGGAAATAAAAGAGAGTAAAAAAAAGATTATTTATCTAGGTCAACAAAAACCGCCAAACAAAATCTTCCATTACACAATTTCGCAATAGATATAATGTTTCAAAAAAAATATTTAAATAATACTAATAGAATGATGCCTCGACGTCACACACTGCTACTTCAAATATGATTTTCTGCAACGCCACTAGTTTTGTGCGTATTTTTTCTAGGAAATTCTAAACTTTCAATGAAGGTTTTTCAAGCAAGGTAATAATCAAACGACCTAAAGCTATGGGCTGAAAATATTCGCAGGTTCATTGCATTCGAGGAGAGAGTCCACAATTCTCTACATAGGATTATTCAATCAAATTTGAACTGTGATTGAAATTAGTGATATGATAGCAACTGACTGATGAATCAGCATCTTCACTGTGAATTTACGTTTAAATTGGTGATTCACCGAGAATTAAGTGCAAAATCACTGATTTAATCAGGAACCCACTCACTAAAATAAACTGTAGTAATCCACATATTCTAGTAGTGCAGTTTCAACTATTTTTAATTTACAGTGTTAGACAATTGTAATCTAATTATTGGTCACTGACTTGTAAGACTGGCATGCCCGTGATTCGACACTTCTTATGCGGAGGGCTTCTCATTGGCTCAGAGTCCTTTCGACTGAATTGTGGCCCATTCGCAGAAGCAACGTGTTTGTATAGCCTATTTCGAAATGACTCAACTTTTTTTTTCCCCCTCGCGAGTAAATAAGTGATCATTTAGTCACTGTTGGCACGCACGATAAATGAGTCCCGGTATGCATGGACGTGGATCCCGGGGGAGGGGTAAGGGGGCACAGCCCCTCCTCCTGGAATTAAGAAGCCCCTCACTGAGGGGGTCCGCTTGCGCTTTCAAAATTGTGACTGTGGAAAGGGTTAGATGTCAAAACTATGTTTTATGGATAATTTATGTACCTACATTTTAAAGTTTTCCGCTTTTTGCATAGGCCAACATATAGGCAGTGTACAACATACAAGCACTCTAACCAGAGATGACTTGTGTCTGTCATAACCCACGCGCAAAACTCTCCCCCCCCCCTCCCCATCTTGCTAATCCTACAGTTTTGCGCCCTGCCGGTATGGACAGTTTTAATGCTTTCGCGGATTCACTGGGTAGACTTGAAGCACAAAGATACACGTCTACTTTTATAAAATACTACTTGATAAAATTGGCCTTGGCATCCAGATGTTATTATAGCATCTCTAAACTCTAGAACCAATGTTGACAGTTGACATAAATGTTATGTTATGCTGCTATTTTACACGTAATATAGTAATCTCTCGTGATTACACACTTCGATATGAAACCGTTAAAAATTACTGGGAATAAGTGTAATTTTACTGAAAAACAACTCAATGCAGATCAGGGGCGTAGCCAGGGGGGGGGGGGGGGTTAGGGGTTCAACCCCCCCCCCCCCTCTTAGCACTAAATCTTTAATTAATTTCTTATTCATCACTCAAACAAATTTCATATTAAAATTAATAAATTTTTACCATTACAATATTTAAATTTAAGTACCGAAAACTGCTAAAATAGCACTATTTTACACCTTAAAATCCAAATTTTCCCGGGGGAGGACCCCCGGACCACCCGCTTTAATACGGGGGGGGGGGGGGGGGGGGCGGGCATGCTTCTTAACACCCCCCTATACACAAATCCTGGTTACGCCACTGATGCAGATTAAAAATTTTATCAATTGAAACATATCCAGTGAATATTCACCGAAATGCAGTAGTTTTAAGATTTTAATATTAAAAGTGTAGAAAAGGTTTACCGGTATGGTTAATTTTATTTTAATTTGTCGGAATATTATAAATAAATTGTTATAAGCAGAACACAAAAAAAAAATCACAAAAAATATATATTTCAACATGAAATATTAGAAATTTCTTTGAACTGAGTTGCTTATTATAAATACGTGTGATAGATGTACGTGGTTGTGTTTTGTATTTGCATCGAGTTATTTCCTAGTAGCATTAGAGTTATATAAATTATAACAATAGAGTTGTATAAATTATAATTTTTTATATTTGCCTAACTTTCTTCCGAGATGCACCGACAAGAATGTGCCATGTTAGTAATATTAATAAAAACATACACTTTAATAATGACGGAAATAGACACACGTGGATTTCAGAATGCATAACATACAAAAAAAAAGGCATTTGGTCCAATATTAGAACAAAAAAAAGGACATACTTTACTTAAAAACAATAATTAATTGAACACTTGAAAGTTTGTCTTGTATTTAAAGTAAATTTAGAATTGATGTTAATTGTTCAAAGTACGATCACATATAAAAACAATTCGCATTGTAATCTTTCTCACACATTCATATTACACGAAACCGAAAAAAACAGCGTAAGTATTCCAAATTAAAAAAAACATGGCATTATATAACATGAAACGGTCATGAACTTTTGAATGTTCACCTTTAATGTCTGTATAATATATACGTGTGTACTGTGACATTACTTACCTGATCTGTTAGGCAAATGAAAACAGCGGGGCAGTGAAATACCGAGGGCCTGAACCTATTCAATTGTAATGAAGTATGAGTGTACTATGATTAGGTGTATGTACTAAAAAAATACAAACATGTGTGTATGTTTACTTTTAAAACATATTTTAAATAAATAAATGTTTTATTAATCTCTTATAGTAGATTTATATAGGTCTATTAAAAACGTGTGCTGCATGCTTGTGTTTATGTAGTCAGTTAAAATTATACAGACCTAATATAAATTTGTACTGCCTCCTATTAACATGATATATTCCAAGAAGAAAGTAAAAACAGTGAAATTACTTTCATGCGGAAGATTTCTCGACTTTCTCTTCTCTTTGGGTGGGCCTTGCTATGTAACAAGTGCCCGCTCCCAGTTCACCTCTCCAAGGTCATTGACACCAAAACAACACTCGTAACTGGTAGAAAACTCACCGCTAAAACGTATCAGTTTCCTCAACGCCGATATCCGAACACGTCCAAGCGAGGCAACACTTATCACTCGTCACGAATCACGGGTTGTCACTTCCCAAACGTTTCCGATATTTTTTCCATTTTTTTTTAAACTCAGCAGACGTCGATCCACAACACCCGGGTTCACGAGCGCGGAAATCCACTCCTCGGTAGGAAGAAGCATGCAAGATCACTGGCCGCCACTTCGTGCGCTGCCGACACTTGAAACTCGCAGGCGCCGAGGAAGCCCGAACATGCACGAACGTCGCCGTGACGTCACGAACCCCGCCGCCGCCGAGAGCCGGTCGTGTTTGCCGCACGGCCGTGGAAAAGTCGGCAGGCAGGTGCATCGTGCGCGCACGTCCCAGAAACGAGGTTATTGTAAACCGTACATTACAAAAAATATACATATTCGTAGCAGCTGCGCAACTAATCGATAGGCGAGAGAAGCGAGTGCGCGCCATGTCGCCGGGAATGAGGGGAAAAGGAGGGGAGGGGTCCGGCGACGCTACATGACGTCACGGCACGCTGACATTTCAGTCATTCACCTCTGCGCGAGGGCGAGAGAGGGGCAGTGGAGAGAGAGGGAGGGAGGGATGGAGTGAGGAGGAGAGGAGAAGGTTGCTGGCCCCAGCTCAGCTGTTTCGGGATATCGTATCAGAGCGTTTCTTTTCATTTTTTTTTACGGGCTCGTCCCACGGACCTCATCGATCGCGCGGCGAGTGCAATGACTGATTTCGGTGGTTCACCTCACCCCTTTGCAGGGCTGGCACGGTCAGGTGTTGCGCTGCCTGACGCAATCGACGATACTGCACGCGCCGCGCTTTATCGGGTCGCAACCTTAGCACTTATTCAGCGCGGCAATTAGCACGTGGCCAGAACGTGGACTAAATATGGGCGCAGACCGCGCGCCCGAGCATGGCATCTCAGCCTGATACTACACAAATGAAGGCAGGCAGGAAATGTCCACTATTCTTCAACATTATTGAACAAATAGTTAGTGAAAACAGTTTTTGCAAAACAACAAATAATATTTATCATCTGCCACATCATTTCTCAAATTAATATACCCCTAGGACACAAGGTTTATTACTATTATACAATAGCAAAGAAAAGGGGGGGGGGGGGGGGGGGGTAGAACATCTTTGCCTGCTGTTTGCTTTCCAATTCTTTCATTCTGTTGGTGGGAATTATATATATATATGTGTGTGTGTGTGTGTGTGTGTGTTATTTGGATTTATCCTCCATCTCTTCGCCCCCCTCCCCTTCCCAAATGCGTGTGCCCCTGCCACCATTATTACACAGATCGTAACTTTTCAATGCATGCATATATATATATATATATATATATATATATATCATCAGTACTGAAAGTTATTTTACCAACGTCCAAATATTTCTTACGAAAAACCATAAAAGTACCTAAATGCTTCTCCCTGCAACCATCATAGTAATGCCAAGGGCTTGGTTTCTTTAAAGACTTAGTGCCAATCATGATGTAAAATGATTTGAGGCGGGGAGGGGGAAATAACTGCCAGCCATTTGCTGAGGTTAAGAAACTCGCACGGTGGTGGGCGCATGCGCACAGCAACGAAATGTAACTCCTGAGCGACTGAGATAACATTGCGTGTTAAAGACGGGAATGTGTTATCATCTTCAAAACAAACACATAGCTGACTGCACTCAGTGAGCTGCGGTAACTAAAGCGAAGGGAAAAGTCACTTCTATGAGAGTGGGAAAAGTGGACCATTGCTATCGATCCTGAAGATATCGAGTTCGAAAGCAATAGTAGCATCGCATCGCCTGCGTCCATGTGACGTGAAATATAAATCTTGACTTTCCGCAAATTATCCTTACTCAGTGGCGGACGCAATGGGGGGGGGGGGGGGGGGGGGGGAGGTGAAATAAGATGATTAAATCCCCCCTCCCCAAATTCGGGAATTTTTTTTTTCAAAATATAAGTGACCCCTTATTTCCTTTGGAGACGTATGTCGTTTCGGGTGATGAAAGGTGATCTGTTGTTACAATACTTGCAATTTCAACTGTGTGAGAAGCCTCGTCACCTACGGCTACTTCTGTAAGTCCATACATCAGTGCGTTTGTTTCAATAGTAATGTAAGTTTTTTTTAATACACATGTTCATATTTTTAATTTTTTTTTCTCCAATTGTTTCTCCTGCCGAAAACTTCCTGTAACGCCATGTCTGCATTTTGTCCAGTGGGACGTCGGGGCAGTTTCTCCGCACTGTGCCGCGACTAACGTCAAGCCCGGTGTGGCAGTACGAAGAGACACGTCAACGTATACAATTTTTGTTGTCACTGTATGGAACGAATGAAGAAATTAGTGAATTAGCTTAAAGCCCTCGCCTACACGGGCGCACGTGTGTGCGGTGTGCAGAGCTGCGGAAGAAACCACGCGATCTGAAAACTGCTCAACATGTACGAGTGGTGTCTGTTTACGAAAAGCATTCAAGAACGCGCTGAGGGCGGTTGGGTGGTTCTGTTTTCCGCATTTAGTTTTTAAAATTCTTTCTTAGGAGAGTGAGAAGGGTTAAAATGCATTTTTTTTAGAACAATTTTCAGACATGAAACGCCCGGTAAAGATTCTAGGCAACCAATGGCATTGCATCACACCTTTATCTTCATTTTTCCGCCTTACTGTATAATGATATGCCCGATAAGAAGACTGCGCGCCAATTCAGAGCCTTGCGCTTAGAGGCGATACCGCGCTAGAAGCACCAAACGAGCGTCGCATTTATCATCCCGCTTCAGGAACACAGATGCCCCCCTGGCAATACAAAGACGATGAGGGGTGATGAGATGCTGGTGCAGCATTGCCGGGAATGAATGTGTGGGGCAAACAGGAATAGCCCCGATAAACCCACCTGATCGCGGCAACGCCCGCCACGTTTCCCCACTTGCGAGGAAGCCGTCGGGAATCCAATACCTGCATTGCCTAGGTGGGAGGCGAGTGATAGGACCAATCACCACCGTGACCCCCTTATTTAATTTGGAGATCAAATCCAGTTGTTTGTTATTGTAAACATTACTAAAAACGTCTCTCCAGAAAAAAAGTAACATTTTATCATATTTCTGAAGAAACATTTGCTAATGAGATTACCTTCATGTCTGTCAGGGGCGCAACAACTAAATTTCCAAAAGGGGGGGGGGGGGGCAATATACCTTTTTATAAAGAATCATCGATCCCCCCTATTGAAGCGGGGGGTCCTGGGATCCTCCCCCGGGAAAATTTGTATTTCAAGGTGGAAAATGGTGCTATTTAAGCAGTTTTATTATCTAAAAATTGATTACACAGCACTTTCTTTGCCACCGTTTGCCCCCACTTCAAGGTTTCAGAGGGGGGCAAAATACTCTTGCCCCCCCCCCCCCCCTGTTGTTGCGCCCCTGATGTCTGTGTACGTATGTATGTATATGTCTATATTAACTTTGTTTCTACTGGACTGATTAAGATGCGAATTTCATATTGAAGGGTGTTTCTGCTTTTAGATGATTTTAATACATTTGATCAAAATTATTTCGTAAACAATATTTGAGATAGTACTTAAAAAAAAAAATTGGTTTTCTGTAAAGTTGGTTTACGGACGATAGTTTAATGTGACAACGTCATAACAAAACATTGATGAAATGATTGATCCAGAAGAAAATAAAATATCCAATTCGGCCTGAGACTGAGCCGTAATAGGTTTCTGCAACCAAACCATTTAGGCATTAAAAATATGTTATTCTTTGAGGAAGTATTTTTTTTTAAATTTTTCTATCTTTTGTATGATAAAATCTACCTCTGCATACTTTTATGAATAAAATTGAATCATTTTTATTGAATTATCACTATTTTGTATGGCTACAAAGGAGTGAAATGAAATCTACATTTTAATTGAGAAATTTACTTTTATTTGCACTCATTAATTCAAATATGTTTATTACTTTTGAAGTGTCGCGCGCGCCGTATTTATTTTTACAAGTACAAAAATGAATGTATCGCGGCGGCCGGGATTCGATCCGTCAACCTTTGGATTGGTAGTCAACTCAATTCAAATCAATAGTTTTTTATTGACACACTTTTTAGTCAGCGGTGCTAACCGCACGGCCACGAGGCCATATTAAAAGTAATAGTTTCAGATATATATATATATATATATATATATATATATTTATATATATATATATATATATATATATTTATTTATATATATATATATTTATAAAAAATTTGTTTTGTGTTGTGGAAGTTTTAAAAACCAATGTAGTCCGCCATGTTTATTTATTATAGTGGTAGGCGGAAAATTAAAAATGTATTGTCGGCTGCTAGTCGGCCGCCATGTTTATACTAACTTCAAGATAGTCGAGAAAGTTTTACGCTTTTTCGCAATTACACATTTAACGAAGAAGTTCGTTCGTCGTGAAATTAATCGTAGAATTTAATAAAAATTCCCTTGAAGTTAATAAAAAAGTATTAGTAAGTTTAAGAAAGAATTTCGGCTTTAATCTCCAACCCATACGTTCATGGTGCGCTGGGGCCGAGATTAAAATTCGTCGAGAATATTTTACGTTTTTATGTCTTCCAGTGCTTAAACTGATATGCAATTGTGGCCCCGGGCACGAAATTATATTTATAATTCATTAATAATAACGCCCCTCGCGATAAACAAAGGAAAATATGTATTAACGAGTGCCTGGTTTCCGCGGAAGACAATGAGCGTAACGGGACACTTTTTAGTGCGTGCAGCCGGCGTTAATCGATTAGATGTTGTCATGTCAAAAACCATGAAACATTCATCGTTTTGAAAAATTGCTTCTTTAAATATAATACAATTCTACACAAGCGATTAAATTTAGTGTTTCGTCGTTTTTGAATGAATTCATTAAAACTTATTTTGGTGATAGTTGGTTCATAAATGGTATAGTTTGTAATACCTAAAGAAAAAAACTTTTTTGAAACAATATATCGATTTATCAATTTATCCTATTTTGATTAAATGTGGTGCTAAACTATTCAAATTGGCATATTTGAAGGGAAGTTAGTATTTATTAACTTTTATATATATTCTAATAAGAACTAACGTTGGCTGACAACCCTTTACCGTGGACCTTACGCAGTGATCCTTTAGTTCACAAGCGACAAACTATAAAAGGTTTTAAGGGAAGAAAGTCGTCCCCGAAAAGAAAAAAAAATCTTTCAAAGCAAATCACGGACTCCAGACATTGGTAGTTTATGAACATACTTTTATTGGACGAATAAACGTATTGAAATTAAATTGCGTCATTAGATACGGCGAGGGGTGATGAGATAACCTAGTACTGACGGAATGCTTAAAGGAGGGAAGGGGCGGGAGTACTCCGAGAAAACCCCCACCAGCTGGCACGGCAAAGTCAACCACATACAGCGGCCGAACTTTCCATAGTCTATCGCACGAACGAATGAACTCGTATTGACAAGTTGTAATACCACACAAATTATTCCAATAGATACAATACAAAATATTTATTTTCTAAAGACCGAGGCTAGCCCACCATTCTGTTTTTTTTATTAAATACTTTTTCTACCGTTAATGCCGTCGGAACACATTTTTATAAATTTAAGTAATTGATCGACAGGGTTTTCAGGGTTCGCTAGCTGTTTTCCTGTTCAATATAGTGTCTTGTTGGCTAAGTTAAAATGGTGGAATATTTATACATATATATCTAATAATATACACCTATATATTTTTTTCAATGCTAATTTTGGTTAATACGTTAAATTCAAAAGTATTTTGAAAAAAATACATACCTATTTAATATTTTCTTTGTTTTAAATTTATTTTAAATGCAAATCAACACTGAGAAACTTGCAAAATTATTTTGCCCTTATTATTTCACATCGTAAAATACACTAAAATTCTACTTTTCTAAAACCTGCATAAAACTAATATACAAATTTGACTTAATTTATAAAAATATTTGTTGATGGCTATAACAGTCAAACAAATGTAAATCAAAATTAAAAATGTTTGAACCAATTTTTTGGGTCAGAAACGTATTTCAAATTATTTTTATTTTATATTACGTATTTTTGCAAATTATTTTAAATATTGTTATAATATAACCATTCTTAATTGTTTATAAAAGTTTTTGATTATACTAGACAAGTCGTTATTTAATGGTTTTTATGAACTTCTAGGCAATTATTTATGTCAGTCCTAGCATGTACTGAAATCATTCAATAATGTGGAATGCAGTTTTGGATCAACCGTTAGTATTTATCCGTAGTCTTAAAACTCTTAATTTTTTAGTATATCATTAATTAAATCAATAAAATTAACGCTTTCCCAAAACCATAGAATCTGTGTCCTTCAGGGTTTTGGGAACTTCCAAATTGTTATTGATTTATGTTTATACGAAAACATTAATAAAGGACTTGGTTAGTAGAAAAAGCCTTTTGTAAACAATCAATTAATTGAAAATCATGTAAAAAACACTCAATACTAGAAGAAAAATAATTACAATATTACCCATTCAAACAAGTTTCGCTGTGTCTCTTTTGTACTGTACTGTTGCAACCCTGGATCAAGGTTTTGGCAAGCGCCCGACGGACAAAGAGCCAGTACAACCATTATATATTTTTATAAGTTTTCTTTATTTTTAAATTTTAAAAGAAAGTTGATGGTTACACTTAAATCAAATCTCAGGGAACAGTCAACTTTTAGAACCCCAACCTTTACAAGCATAAATTTAAGGGAGATATTGCTTGAAGAAACTTAGTATTTAATATTTTTTTTATTTAATTGTTTTTTAACACTTTGTTCTTAAGTAAATTATTTAATGATTTATTTTTTTAAAAAAAAAAACAAGTCTTAAATTTAATGTTATCAAACACATAAATCACACACATCAAGCTGGTACAAAATACATGCTTACAGTAACACTTGAGCAAACCGGCATTCAATTTAGACTACTTAGAAACACAATTCCTGTTGTTCCTGTGTATGAGGCACGTCGGGCTGTAATAGGGACCGGGGGGGGGGGGGGGGTGATACATTATTGCAGCCCACTAAGGATTGCGGTAATCATAACATAATCTGCAACTAGCTATTTTGGTATAATTTTCTTATCCTGTGTTCGCTCTTGTTTGTTGTGTGTTGATCCTGGAAGGGATAGGAGGGGTCCGGACCTGGCCGCGTGCCTGCCGGAGCGCGCGGGCGCGGCCATCGCTCCTGAGCGCCGCGCTGCCCGCTGCGCAGCTCCCACACTCTTTAAACACTAAGTATTTTCGTCAAAGGCGCTGCTGTGGCGCGGCGGGCCGACCGCGCCAGCTGGAGGCCCCGCAGCTCCCCCCCCCCCCCCCCCCCCCCCCCACTCTCAACCAGCCCTCGCCCCGCGCGGGGGTGGCGGGAGGCGCCGAACATTGGTCTGCAGAGTTGGGCGGGAAGTTACACATCACATGTGTTTTAAATCACGTCACACTATCAAAGTCCGTTTTTTTATTTTGAGCTATATAAAAAATTTTAATTTTAATGTTATTTTGAAATTAAATAAAACATCCCGGTGCTGGATGGAATTTTTGAACTGGTTATTCTTTTTGAGCATTTTCAAAATTTAAAAACGTCCATACATATAACCCACATAGTCAAATGAATGTTTGCAGTCATATAGTACACATCATTTCCCATTTACACGTACAATTATTTCGCCCACGACATTCATATAAATAATATTTTAGTGATTCCACCTTTATAACCTCTTAAATCGCCTATGTGTTCTTCGCCATTTTAAGGATTCGTTGTGAAGGAAACGGGCGTTTTTTTTTTTTTTTTTTTTTTTTTTTTTTTTTTTTTTTTTCGTTTTGATTGGCTATTTGCGTCCAACATATTTTACAACCCGTTCTACAACTAAACAAATTGACGGAAACTCAAATCATCATCTTTTCAAACAAACATAGCTGTGCTAGTGACGTTTTCGATAATCATAACCCTCCAACTTTGACACAACATATTGTAAGGTGTTGGAAGCGAATCTTTGATAGTGTGACAGAGCATTAATGTTAAACAGCAACCACAGCTGCGAACACCCAAGAGTGGCTCCAAAGAGGGGAAAACACAGGGCCGCAACTAGGGGGGAGCAAGCGGGGCATACGCCCCGGGTGCAAAGCTGTGGGGGCGCCGAAATCGCTTGCTTTGTAATTCCTACTACAACTGGTAACTGGTAAAAAGTTTTTTAACTTGCATGCCAGGAATGTCTAATCTGATTTACAATATAACGTCTCAAAATATTTAATGAACAAGTCTAGTGATTATACGGACTACTTTATGGACATAGTGGGTTCATGCATGGAAGGTACAGTAGCACATAAACTGTTACATGTAGGTATGGAAGATGCTTAAATAGCACCATTTTTCCGTGGGAGGGCCCCCGGACCCCCCGCTTTATTGGTGTGGTAAGTGCAAAAAAAGAGGGGGGGGGGGGGGCCGCATGAATTCATTCATGCCCCGGGTGCCAGAGACTCTAGTTGCGGCCCTGGGAAAACATGTGGTTGTTTAAGGTGATAGCCCCTCCAGAGACCAATTAACATGCACGCATACATATTTACATATTTCTGAAGGTATATTTATATGTACTGAATATTTTAATTCATGTGATGAATTAAATGTTTGGAAGTACTAAAGTTCAGTAACTGAAACTTTTTATATTATCCCAAGGCCAATCTCTGAATTATTCAATGTCATGTTTTGCAACGGCAACCTTGTTTGTACGTAACCTCTCCGGAAAAAGACTTGATGGAGCCGCCCCCGTAAATCCCTCCCAGACCCTGTCCTCCACCGCTGCAGCCCAGAAATACACGTGACTCACTTATTGTATGATACGCTTTAAGGCCCTGTCGCACTGTCAAATTTTTGCTTCAGACGCCTTCCAATATGTTGTAAATAAATTGTAAAATAAATTGTATAGACATGTCCAATACGGTGATGTGCAAAACATATGATATACTGTATTTACTGGACAAAATAAAATGAAAATAAAGTTGAATGGTTATGACGTCATCGAAAACGTCACTAGCGCAACCACGTTTGTTTGACAAGTTGGATGACTTGAGTTTCCATAAAATATTTTGCATATACGACGAGTACCAAAATAAGTTGGATGTTGGATGCGATCGGCCAATCAAAATCGTGCCTTGCGAAAACAGAAATGACATGGATTTCCGTCTCACGGTTTTTTTTTAAAATGGCGAATAACACATGGCCGATTGAAGATGTTATAAAAGTTAAATAACCAAAATAATGTCAATATGAATCATATGCGAAAACATTTTATGCGTATCCATGAAATTACGTTTCTATAACTTTAGAAAAAATTCTGAAAATTTATTTCATTATGTAACGAATATTATTGTGCTTTAAATTTATTCATGTTCAAAAAATTTAAAAATACATAAACATAAAACAAGTTTTAAAAAATCGGTAAAGCACCGTGATACAGTATTTAATTTAAAACTTGAGAAAAAATTTGAAACGTTTGAGATATCTCAGACCAAATTAGAATTCGACGGCTTGACATGATTTAAAACACATTTGTGGTTTTATGTTCAAATGCAGAAAATGGGAAGCCATTTTCCCGTCCAATACTTCCTTTCCAAATCTATTACAAAATATATTAAACAAATATTTAACAGTTTGACAGGGTCTTTAGCAGTGGCGGATACAGAAATTTATTTCGGCAGGATATTTGCAAAAAAAAAAAACTTACTCCAACAGGAGGGTTTGGACACTTACATTATCTTTCTCAACATTCATCACTGTCTTTGTGGTGCGAGATTCCAGATGTAACAGCTCACCTTGTATCACCTAAGATGACACACTACCTTAACCGAGATCTCGCATATAATTTTTTATAACGTCAAAGGACAAAGAAAAAGGAGGTTATACCACTCTATCCCCCATAAAATAACAAGTTTCACTCCAGGTTAGACTCAACTCACACACACACACATATAAATAATCAGGCTTCTTTTTCCTCGAAATCAAGGTCACTTCCTTTGGCGGCTAACACACGATTGTATGACCACCACTTATCCTTGTTTATAACTGGCTCGTCAAGAGCACTTTAGTCGAATCACCAAACTTTAAGCAGACGCATATGTACTTCAAGTCTACTGTGATACCCAATGAATCCGCCAAATAATCGTGGCTCTACTAATATGACCAAAATAATTTATGAGCAATTAAGTCTTTCAATTAAATACTTAGTAGTTATTGTCATCATGAAAGTGCAGGTAGTGTGGCTACTGCGTTATGAAAGAGCTTTAATATTACAAACGAACTTAGAACGTATTTTCATATAACTTTTTATTCCAATATAGAGAGAAAACTTAACCCCCATGATTGTTGTAGTCGGCAAAAGGATTTAAAAAAAAAATTATAAGGCGATGTTGACGATACCCCTATTGCTGCTATAAAAAAAAACTTACCGAAGATCAATGTGTAGATTTGAGTGGCTCCCTTCCACAGGAAACCCCCGAGTAAAATTTCTTTCTATCAGAATCACAGGCAGGCGCGACTATAGCCCCTACTGACCCCATTGTAAAAATTAATTTGCAGAGTATATTTATGTAAACGTAAATACTTAAATTCATGTGTTAAACTCTTATTTAATCACAAGTTGTATAAAACTTTTAAGGTTCCGTATCTGACAACATTAATTTGTAAATACCTAAAGTCCAAGCTGACTTATTTAATGTGATGTTTTGCAACTGCAACCTTTCTTTGTACCATAGTTCCTCCTGAGAAGTCTTGCCTGGATCCGCCCCTGACCAAAGGCTTCCTTCCACATTTCCACAATAGAACTTAATACGTCAGTGACATGATTCGGGTGGCGCTCGAACGTACAACCGGGACGAGTGATCAGCAACTGGTCTAATGGCGTGCACACATCTGCCTCAGCACGACGGCCGAGTCACCTGCGTGCATGCGTCCATCTCGTGAAACTGTTCATTTCGTACCTTAGCTCTCCGTTTGCGGCTTTTGGTGGGAGTTATTTCATAAATGGGACGGAATGTGTAACCACGGTGCTGCCAACTGTGGCGGATGGCACGAACCAAAGTTCACAAAGCCAAAGGTAAACTTTGTAGTACAGTATCAACAGTTTAATGAATTTTAACAATATGAGCAGCTTTAAAAAAATCCTTGCCGAAAATAATGTCCAAAACCGAGGTTTAGAAAAAAAAATTCGTTTTTATTGGAGCTGTTTCAATACATAGTTTAAAATTTCGGTCTGCAAATGGAATGAATAATTCGTAGTATAGAATTCTCTGCTCCGGCAGAGAATTCTAGCACGCGTGATTCGCGTCCAGAAATTTAGTCGAAAAAACCTAATTTACATACTTATATTATAACGCTCGGCATTATTTTAAAGAATTTTAAGTTAAATTCAGAGTCGGATTTTGGTATTATATTTACAAAATGAGAACACACGAATTTGCTCGTTACCGATGTTAGATGATACACATATTTGGCGAGTACTGAAAGACTCGCTCACATATTTTCATTCAATAAACTATTTTAAAATTAATAGTTACAAAACATTATTTCAAATAAGTACAAATTATTGTTATCCAAGTATTACAAAGTAATATTAAAGTTCATTTATTTTCGTGACTGTTGAAATTTATGAAATGTAGCTATTCAAGGATAGTTTCGCTATCACAAAGTTTTGTTTGGCGCACCGATACTCTTATTACGTCCCCCGGTGTTCTATCTGGACGACTTCGGCAGAAACGTGCATGCGCATTAACTTCAACCTGTTAAACTTCCACATCATGGTGCGCGCGCAGACAGATTGCTGACTTCCCGCCACGTACTAAAATTTCACCCTCAATGCACCTAAAGATGTATAACTCTATGTAACAACAAACATAATATAAAATTTAAGTCAGGATAATTACTGTAAAAGAATTGCACGTATACAAACATGAATAAGTTACTGTCATGCCGAATCTTACTCATACGATCAATATCGATAATAAACGTACCTCAGTGACCAACCATTTTTAACACTGGCCGTTCAGTAAGACTCGAGTCTTTGGTTTTATTTCATAGTTCCGGCGTACTGTTGTACATGCAGGCCAGTGGGTGGCATTCCTGGAATTTGCAGGGCCCTGGTCTGTTTACTTGGGGGGGGGGGGGGTAAATATTTTTAGAACCTTACCAAAGGCCTGGAATAACGATCAGATAAAATGAGATTTCAGGGGCACTACCTTATAACATTTAAAAAAAATTCAAGCCAACCTTAAACTTAAATTCATACGTTGGTTTTGCTTATTTATCTTAAGAAATATTGATATTCTATTGTAACAAATCAATCTCTAGTTATTCTTATAAATACTAACGATCAAATTCTGGTGAAATGCATAATTATACGGAACAGTGAAATCCTTGAAAACACGTAAACTTTAGATTACAGCCAATTCAATTAAATTCTTGATTTTATACTTGAGTGTCTATATTTCTTCAGAGAAAACTAGATGGACCAGGAAGTGAAAAGTGCCATCTCACTGGGCCCTGAAGATGCCTCTGACACAGGCTTACGGCGAAGGAACCTCCAAGACTACCTCTTGGTTGCCAGCTCGATGCTCTTCAGTTCGAGTCAGCAGAAGGGTTGGGGTCGTACCCACGGCCCTACATCAGTGATCACAACCTCCGAGAACCTTCTGTTTTGACACTAACTTGGGAAGGATGTAAAACAAGCAATGTTGGTCATTGAATTACCTGCAGTTTCGAGCAGTTACTTCCGCCAAAGGTTGATTTCAAAAGTGCTCCGCTAAACACAAATAGACTGTAGCGACGGAAAGGCCAAAGGGAACGGCGAAGGGATGGGCTGGTGGGAAAAACAGGATCACCTCAAGGTAATCTAGAGACTAGCGGCAACATCCGCCAAGTTTCACGAAGTGTGAACATTTTGGGCTTCAACCTTTCATGATCAAACCCCACCTTTGTAAGTTTGTGCATAATATGACCACTCAACCATGACCTTTTAGGAAATTGTGCTTTAGAGCAGTTGAATCAGACACTTTATTAATTTACTACTGGAATATTTAGCTTGTAATTTGATACAGTCAAACAATAGCTATGGAACCATCTATTTCCAAGATATATTCATAACTTCTTTTTCTTGTTTAGAATTTTTTTTAAATCTTTCCTCAATCCTTATGGTGAGTCGCAACATGCATTCACATATTTGACCATGAGAATACAGCTCAATAACAAGTGAACCAAGTGTGTCCCAGAACACAACCCTTGCCTTGTGGATGAACTCCAGACTTGCTTTGGGTTTGGTGGGAGAACACAAGATGATGCCATGCCACGGGTTTGTCCTTTGTGCCTGGGTTTTATCATGTCACAATGACTAAGGGCGCGGTTACACGGGAGTCTGAACTACTTCAGGTGAACATGTTCAGCTGTTGAGTGCGGTTACACACAGTCTGAACATGTTTCGTTCGAGGCCATTTCCCATTAACTTAAACAGGTTGGCAAAGTAGTTCAGATCGACATATCTTCTACATTAGCCTCTGATTGGCTGTTTAGAATATAAACAGTCCTTTGCAGAAATTCAAGATGGAAAGTGTTCCTGGCACAAGTTCGAGTAATATTTTACCGAATGCAACAAAAAAAAATCAACAGGTAATTATATATATATATTTTTTAATTGATCCTGACCTTAATTTTCTTAAAACTGAGATAGGTACTCTCGCTCAAAAAATAATAAAAAATACGTTTATATTTTACTCTGCATGATGTATGATTTCCCGATTTGTAAAAAAATATTGAGTAATATGAAAACACATTCCATTTTTACTGGTAATGCTGTATAAACAAGTGAGAAAATCCCGCTTTTTCTGGATACAAAATAGAGCCGATCAACAACAGTGTCATTCATTGACAGTAGACAATCGGTTTTAGAGCTGAACACACTTTTCAGCAACTACCGTGTAACCGTACACTTTCGCGTTTGTAAACGTGTTTACTTAAACATGTTCACCTGAAGTAGTTCAGGGTCTCGTGTAACCGCTCCCTAAGTCAACAACCCTATTTGCGTACCTACATCAAGTATGTGAAATGACAATACTATATATTTATAGTTTTTCATAATAAATTGTGAAAGGATTAAGGAGACTTTATTTATAAAACAAACAACTAAAAAAGTCAAGTCACTAGCAGAAACATCAAAACAATCGACAATGAAACATACTTCTGTATTCACTAAAATGTAATATTTTATCACAAAACTACTTTTAAAAGTTCATTGACTATCAAGTTTACAATGTAGACTTTGTTTTAAATGCACCAATCCTTCTAACACACCAGGCTTTCTTATAAAGTTACTCAGTTCACCTTTCCTTTATTTTCTTATTAAACCTGCTGCAGTATGCCTTGTAATTAAGTTCCTACATATAAATAGAAACTACCTTTTAATTACAGACCGAACTTGGAAGAAAACAGTACAAAAGAAAACACAATAAAATTATCAAAAGTCACGAAGAGTGAACTGTGGTACCTACTTAAATTTTTTCAAGAACTTATTAAGTTCTAAAGCTTTATTAATAGAATATTTATTTTTACTTCAAATTGTTCCTTTAAGCAACTAACAAAAATATTTAAGAACATTTCAAGCACATCTATAAACAATTTAAAACATGTTTAAATATTTAAAAAAAAAAAAAATTACTAAGTGCATTCTTTTTTTTACTACTATATATTGCTTTCAAAAAATAATATCTATAATGATGACATGTTTAGTGTAAACATTTAGGTTTGGAACTTAAAACTCTTTCCCAGGGTACCCACTTAGTAAACAACTTATTAAATGTTTTCACTGTCTTACTGAAAATGCTAGCCTGTATCCATTATTCTTTTAAAATACGCAAATGTTCTGTCAACAGTCTAACCAAATAAAGAGTAGATATTTTCACTTTGTTCTCGTCACTGCTGTAACAGAAGAATAACAAAGTATCTTCCTGTTACACTATCAATGTGATATTGTTAGATAAAATCAGAAAATGTAGAACTTTTCACAATGTTATATGCCTTCTCCAAATACAGGAATATCATTACTAGACATTTCCCAAATTAGTTTCTTCCTCCAGTAGTTGTCGTATGGCAAAAATCAGGTCTATGGTAAACCTCCCTTCTCTAAACCCATGCTGCTCCTCATGCCATATGTCTGCCATGCCCTTCCTTATCTTCTTTTCCAAGATCTTTCCATACACCTTTACACAGTAGCACAGTAAAATGATCCGGGGTTAACTATGTCTGGCACAGTCATCTATTACGGGAAAGGAGTAGACCCAGCGACTCAATACTGAATGTCGGGCGGCGACAAATAACCTGACTCCCTACAGGGTCCAACAGTTTAGGGCAGAGGAGATCTTTTAGGAGGGTGCACAGCCTCCCAGCAGAGGAAATGCTACTGGAAACTCAGTATGGTGGGAGGTAAAGTAGCTCCCGCCATTATTGGCTTGAAGCTGAAGATGAATGACATCGGCTGGCATGGACTAGGCGTCTTTACTGGCTGCTGCACTGCTAGGACTACGGGCTTGCCTGATGGTCTATAGGTGGTGGTCCCACCAGCCTGGTGTAGGATGCGACAGGTGTAGTAAGCCGGCCACCAAAATTAAATATTTACTCTAGAAAATAAAGTGATATGCTGGATGGGAAAATCTTCAATGAACATAATGAATAGTTAGATATGCAATTCCATGATGAATAGGTATTTCCAACTCTTATTGGTGTAAGAATAATTTTATATGAAAACAAAAACCAAAAACTATTTTATATAAATGTAAAAATTAAGCATTAAAATTAATTAAATTCTGGAGTGGAATTTTATTCTAAAGGTATATAAAAAATCAATTCAATGAAATTTAAATTTAACATAACTGGTTGCACAAAAAAAACAGATATGTTTTGCTTCATTTAACATTTATTGTGTAACTCTAATCATTCTTGAACTTTACTATCCATCCTTTTTTTTTCTTCATCCTGGATACTATATACACATACATACAAACACACACAAACATATTTAGTATAAATTTTTGTGAACTCCGTAATGATGAACATCTCCTATGTAATCATAACTATCGTCTCAGTCCTTACGAACAATAAACAGACATGTCCAACCAAAAGGTTGGAAACAAATAAATTAGTTGTAGGTACAATAATTTCATTTAAAACACAAGAATGATTAATGAACATTACTTTAGTTAAAATATTTTTAATTGCTTCAAAACAACCTCTAGTTTGTAAAACTGCTGATTATGTTTGAACTTAAAACAGCAACTACACATAGATTTCCAATGGTAAAATCATAAACAAATAAGACAAAATTAACTTGAAATTGAACACTATTTGAATTAAAATTAAGCCTGTAGTTTTAGTACAATTTAATACCTTAGGTTATTTAGTTGTATTTTACACCATTTTCTTGTAACAACTTGAAATGTAGAGCAGTCTGAGGAAACCAACATCCTGAATCAAGGAGGTGCAGACCTGCTATGCGATAAATCGCACACCATGCCCAGACCCAGAGCTCAGCTGCATCCCCACGTCCACTGGCGATTCCCTTTCATACGTCACTTCCATGTCCAGTTCCTCGTCCTCTTCATCGTCATGACTGTCTGAATCGTCATCATTGTCGTCCTCCTCTTCGTCGTCTTCCTCCTCCTCTTCCACGTGCTGTCAACACACCAAATAATAATAAAGCACAGTAGAGTCCCAATATTCCGGACTAGATGGGACCGGACCCTGTCCGGATCACCAAAAGTTCAGACTAAACGGAATTTGTTTTAAAATGCAAGTGATACTAGTTTTAGATGAATACCACTACAATAATACCAACAGACAAAAAATTGCACAAAACTATTGAAACACTTTCTTCCAAACTGGCATTATTGTACTGGGATTAATATTCGTCAACTTCCACACAACAGTTTTTTTAACAATGCAGCTCCCCGCTGCGGAGAGCACCGAGTTACGGAAGCTTTAACCTGGGGCTACAGCTATGCCACATGGTGGGCCGAGAATTGCCGCCCGCACCTTGACACCCCACGTGGTTAGGGCACCATCTAACGGCCAAATGCATTTAGTCACACGGAAATTCTCTCACGGACAGCGTAAAACTGAGTCTCTTTGTCTTCTTCTTCTTCAAAAAAAAAAAAAAACTGTCGTACTGCCAAAAGAGAGTAATTGGGTCTATTCAGGGTTTAGGACATATAAATACTACAATTTGTTATATGAGAAAAGGATTGTGTGCTAGTGTTATAGAAAGTTGCTTCTAGCAAAACAAAGGAGGACTAATTAGTATCGGGGGAACAGTTAAATCTGAACCATCTCTCTTATCGCTGTGCTCATGGGCTGCCTTCCCCTTTACCACCCCTTAGCACAACGACAGTGTCTGGAGGGGAAGGCGTGGCGACCCCTCCAAATAAAGGCGATCGAGTGTCAGCCCGTCTTACACGAACGCGACACAAGGGTTATAACACATAAACTGCATGATGTAATCACAACTGGAAAATACACTACATCGTTAACCCATGTCCAAATCATTCAAACACATACATATTTACAAAAATAAATCAAGTTAACAGAACATCAGCATGCTAACAGTCACGCTATTTGTTTGCAGTCATAAAAAACCTCTCTGTGAAAAAACTATATTATCATAAACAAATATGCTGCATGTGTTAAAATAACTCTTTCTTTGAAGGCTTGGTTATCAAATTATCATTTGGTTAAAGGTTCTGTAAAAATAGCATTTTCTTGAAGGTAAAATACAGAACATATGCGATTTGTCACTACTTTTTCAGTCACTAATGTTCAACGCAAAAACGTGTGTTGATTATAGATACATAATTTTAAGATGCCAACGTAATATTTTAAAAGTTAGATAGTTATTATATTATGTTATTTACCTAATCTGAGTCTGATGTGAAGCTGGCATTTTCCGTTTCACTAGAGGAATCTTTGTCTGTAGATTTTTCAAGATTAACAATAATCTTATCTATTTCAGTATCTAATAACCTATCACTGTTCCAGTATTCATTCTAGATTTTTTCCACATGCCGGCAGCATTCTTTCCATTGCTCTTTAGAGTAGCTACTGAACAGCTGTTCACATAATGTCTTCTTGTCTTCGAGTGAGGATGATATTTCTTTGCACACTTGTCCTTTAATATATCCCCATACTAACTCAATCGGATTGAGATCAGGATGATAGGGTGAAAGCCTGATTACTTTGTGGGAGTTCATTTTAATGATTTCGTCAATTATGTAGTTTTGGAAGTGGGCACTTGTTTCGCAAGTAATAGTAGGTTGGCTTTTGTTAGGTCAGAGGAGAAAGTTACGTTGTTTATTTTTAGCCACTCTTGAATCACTTGTTTGGTGTTAGCGGAAGTCGGCTTCTTATTTGTCTGTACATTGTGATAACTTGCATTGTCGAGAACAATGACGGAAATTCAGGCAAATTTGGAAGCAGTTTATGTGTAACCCATTTCGAAAAGTTTTCGAAATTCATGTCATTATGATAATCTCCAGTTGTTTATTTTGACCGGAATATCAACAATGCATCCTGTACAAATCCCTCCTCTCCTGCATTCACAATTATTAAACGCTGGCCTTTCCCGATTGGCTCTGTAACACCCAGCTTATTGTCCGATTGCCAACAAGAACTAACGCTGTGGGTAGCATGGATATACGTTTCATCTACATGAACGATTGAACAACCATCGTTTCGAAACTTGCACATTTCTTGTAGGAAACGCCCCCTCCATGCTGCTATATCAGGCTTCTCAATCAAAATCCTTCTCCTTGACTAACACTTCGTCCAACGGAATCCCAGTCTCTTTAACAGTTTTCTCAAAAATTCTTTACTGCAGTCCAAAACACCATCATCTCGCAAAGCAGTCTTTAATTTATTTAAAGTTGGAACAGTTTTCCTGACAGTGTAAAATTCATGCACTTTTCTCCTCACAGCATCACACGTAAAATCGTCGACTTCTAACCGTTTTTTGTGTTCTTTTTTTTTGCCAGTAGGTGTTGAAAAGTTCAGACCAATTTTACTTTTTACTTTCTCCTCAGCCAAAATCCTTTTTACCGTTGATTTAGACACACCCGTTGCAGCACTTGTCGCTTCAGTAACATTGTATTTTAAACCGTACAGCAACTTCTTTTCTTTCAGATGCGTCGCAATGTTGTATACAATTTCACGCACCAGTCCTCGCGAGGGTCGTCCTGGAATAATGTTCGACTTAATTCCCGAGGTTGATGGGATAGGCTCGCTTGTTGTACCGTGTAACCCAGATCCCGGCATAACGTGCTGACGCAATCCTCACGCAGCCGAGTGAAGCGCGGAACTGATCTCTTCCACTTCCCCTGACGGCTATAACGTGACGGTAGTGTGCATCACGCCACGAATTGGGGTCTCTGCAGGTTCACAAGTATCTTGCCGGGCTATATAACAATTAAATGATTCATTCTACGTATGGTATTTTCAACAATTTTTTTAAAATATCTAGCTCAGATAATATATACGCGCACACATACACGCATGCACACTCACACACGTGTGCACACACACGCATACATGCACAAACACACTCACACATACATGCACATACACTCATACATGCACATACACGCATGCACACACACATGCATATTCTAATGATTAATTTACGATTTATGTCATTTAAAATGAAAACAGCTAATAAAGTCTGTTGAATGTACAAAATGAAGCCAAATGCATTTATGAATACATTGTAAATTCAGCTTCTCTGCTGAGTAACTGCATACTTAAGCTAGGTGGCCCTATGGCAAATGTAGTATATTAGCCATAATTTGGGATAAGGCACACTTCCGAGGTGTGTTAAGAGTTTAGGATGTGTTCAAAACGTGCACTAAAGGCATCAACACAAACCTGCGGATGTCTTTCAATGGATGTTTACACCCTCACAAATACTTAGTGGTTGGTGCAAAACGGTTTGAATGAGTTCACAATGTACTGATAAAATAAATTAACATTGGCAATGCACTTTCACATGGCTATGAGCAAAACTGTATGGAATTTAGGACAAGTAATCATGCAATCCAAGGTTTATTAAAAATTCTAATACAGGAACCTTAGTACTATAACATGGCACCTAAATAGTGCCATAAAGGTCAGCTGTACAGAAGGAAATAAACAGGTTTCACACACTTGACAAAACTTCTTTTTTATCAGCACTATTGTCAATCCATATTTAATTATAACTCTACTGGCACTATGCCAAGCTAATGCCCCTTGCCTAAATCAAACCAAATGGAACACTAACAAATAATGCCTTGAGTCAAATGGGGTACAGAAAAAATTTCCTTTTCCCTTTTGTAGCAAACACTACCAATTAATAATATACCGTATTGCATTAACTAGTCAAAAATTGATACTTACTAAGGCAATATGTAGCTTGCTGTAAGCAAAGAACTCGGTTGTTTACATCTTAGACCAACAACTAAGCTCATACATGATAGTGCATTAGTCCATTTAGCCACACAACATACCACTATATACAGGATAGTTATAAAGTCCGTGAAACATTAAAAAAAATCAGTACAGTGAAATGGCTAAGAATTATGTAACAAATTATATACCACGTGAAAGAAAAACTCTCAAAGTTTTTTTTTCCCACTAGTTATAAATGTTCTGTGTGTCCACCTTGCGTCACACGACACACATCTAATCGATAGTCCAATTTTGCCCATACCCGACCCAGAATATCAGGAGTGATGGTAAGAGCAGCTGCTATGATGTGGTGTCTCAATTCGTCAAGGTTCTGTGGTAGAGGTGGAACAACACTATCCTTGATGTATCCCCACAAGAAAAAATCGCAAGGTGTCAAGTCCGGTGATCGTGGTGGCCACGGGAGTAGCACTTGGTCAGCGGCCGCCCCATGGCCCATCCAGCGATGTGGCAACGTCTCATTCAGATAATCTCGTACCACATTGTGGTAATGAGGTGGAGCACCATCTTGTTGGAAGATGAAGTCCCTGCTATCAGCTTCAAGTTGTGGCATAAGCCACAATTGCAGCATGTCGAGGTAGGTGATACCAGTGACAGTTCTCTCAGAGAAGAAGAAGGGGCCATAAACTGTCTTGTTTGACATGGCACAGAACACGTTAACTTTTGGCGAATCTCGGACGTGTTCGAGAGTTGCATGTGGATTCTCTGTCCCCCATATGCGTGTGTTGTGTCAGTTGACTCTTCCTGAGAGATGAAAAGTGGCTTCGTCACTGAAGATTAATTTGCTTGCAAAGTCATTGTCTTCAAGACGGTTTTGCATGGCAATGCAGAACTGCAGTCGGAGAAATTTGTCATCATGGCTGATGGCTTGCAGAAGCTGCAATTTGTACGGCTTCACTCTTAATCGCTTACAAAGAATTTTCCACACTGTTGGCTGAGGGATGTTCAATTCTGCACTAGCCCGATAAGTTGACTTCTTGGGACTCCGCACCATCACGTCCCATACACAATCCACTGTCAGTTGTGACACGCCTGGCCGACCCGACCGTTTTGCGTCGCACAAACAGCCGTCTTCCTCGAATTTCTTGTACCACTTCATTATGCTATTGTAAACTGGTGGTGTTTTGTTAAAATAGCCATGGAAAGCTCTTTGGACACTCACTACCGATTCACTACGGGCGTATTCAAGCACACAAAAGGATTTCTCTGCCTGGTTCGCAGCCATTTTCAGCAACTACATGCACTAGCGCCCCTGTCGGTTGTTTTTTAAAATAGCTTTTTGGCACTACATTAAAAAAAAACTTTGAGAGTTGTTCTTTCACGCGGTATATAATTTGTTACGTTATTCTTTTCCATTTCGCTGTACCGATTTTATGAAATGTTTCACGGACTTTATAATTATCCTGTATATACTGCTTATCCATTAAAGTGGAAAGTATGTGATGAAAAAATGTTGTAAACAAGAGATTTTCATTCAAATTTGGTATTGCATGCAGTTAAATAATAATCGTTAAAATGTATGGACAATCAATAATTTCACTTTGTGAGAAAAATGTTGAGCATATTCTGAACATGTTGAACATTATGATAAAATTAATTTTATAAAAAAAATTCATTGGGAGAAAATAATATTAGATACTAAAAATTTTCAAAATGCTTGTCTGTAAGAAAAATAACATTCTGTTACAGATACACCCTGTATTTGTGAGACACCTGCATGTTTTATTGTGATTTTTTTAAAATTCAATAAGCAAATTTTTCATGCAGGTTTTTTCTTTCAATTATTGAAACTAAAAAAAAAAAGTAAATTTATTACAAAATTCTATAGACAGTAGGTAAATTAGCAAAACCAACCTACCTCAGAGGCAGCTTTCCCAATCGGAATGACATCACTATCTTCATGAGTAATAGTGCTCACCTGCAGAAATAAACAGTCCCATTAATACTTAACTTAGGATAAATGCATTTCTAGAATTTTTATCATCATCATAAAAATCATGATATCAGAGCAGCTCACCATTATTGTGTTAATAGTTTCATAATAATTAATATCAACTGTTATTGATATCTTTCCTATAACCTGGCCATTCAAAATATACATAAAGGTAATTCTTGAACAGAATTACTTTTCAGAATAAAAAAAAAAAATTATTATTATTATATATATAATAAATGTATTTTAAATATGGTATTTTTGAGTACCTACTATTAATTATGCTTGAGCATTAACACCACGTTGAAGGTGGTAATGAAGATACTATTGTCATTTACGTTGTGGGAATGATAATTGTACCTACCAGTTAGATATAATTATTCATATCAAATTATCAATAAAATATTGTTTGTTAATTGTTATATGTTTATTTCATGTAGTTTAATCTTTTTTTTAAGTCAATTTGTGTTGTATAAAGTGGTATGTTTGAATCAGAACCGTTATACCTTTGACATTTAAATTGATGTCACATACATTTGAAAATTTATTTAGTTTTTTGATGGGTGTGGTAGGCAGTAATATGTTTTACAAAGATTTTTCGAAACAGTTATCGTGTGGATTTGTGATACCTAACGCATATTTATTTTACTAATTCGCTGAATTAATGGTACAACACATATTTTTTTGATGGATATTAATGTTTGTACAAGCAATGCTTACCATTGATAGTGACTCAGAAATTCATGAGCTTTTCATATGTCCTTCTGTAGTTTATAGTCCATTGTGTTCATTTTCTGCAAAGCGTATGTTTTATAGTGATTTTTTTTCTTGAAGACATAGGTGTTCAAACTTCTAACTGATCATTACTAAAGTGAAAGGTTGGTTAAGTTGGGTCAGTTACATAAATGATACATAATTTTTTTTTGTTAAAATAGTTACATTCTTGCGAAAGTCAATTCTCTTTTCCCAAGAGGGTAGGTTTTTCGCACATCTAGATGATCACAACTAAAGTGACTGCTTGGTTTGTTAGTTATACATAAATAATAGGCAAGTAGTTGTTTAAGTATTAAAATTCATGCAAATTTTTTCTCAGGAAGGTAGAGTGAAATTTAAGTTAGGTAAGGTCAGTGATTTTTTTAAATTCTTTTAAATTGTGACAATGTCTTAATTTTCACAAAATGGTATTTTCATTTCAAAAGAATTCTAAAAAAAAACTTTGTAATTATTAAAGTCCTTGAAGTTGAGGAAAATCATGTGGTTTTGCTAGCTAGAAACAATAAAAATATAAATGGAAAATTATTGAAATTGCTGTAATTTACTTGTCACAGCAAATTTTAATACTTTACATTTCAATTATTTTCTTAATTCTTAATGCTATTAAATCCATAATTTCCCTAGACTTTATCACCTTCCCCATTAGTGGTACCTCAGAATCCAGAAGGAATTGGAAAATGGCTCTTTGCAGGACAATGAAACAACATTATTATTATTATTATTATTAATCAAAAAGATATATATTTTTTTGCACTGAAATCTGTTTTTATCAAAATTAATTAGAAAACGTGGTAATTTTCAAGTACCTATCTGGATTTTTTTTTTTTACGTAGAAACACTTTTCTAATCATTCAGTAAAAGGACAAATTATAATTATATTAGGTATCTCATTACCTGAGGTAGAATTACTTTCCAGTTCCATGTTAATGAAATGATAAAAATATTCGCTATGTTCAATATAACCAATAATTTCTTTATACTTTGTATTGTAGCAAGCATTTGTACTTACCTACTGTGGGAAAAATGGCAATATTAGGCATGTGTTTTGTTTTTACTAGTTTAGGCAATTATAATTATAATGAAAAGTTGTCATAGTTCAATTTAATTAAGATGATTTGACACATGATATTTTATAGTTAAATTTATTCTGTGAATAGTTTCTGATTGTAAAATTGAAGGTATTATGTACAGTGACAAACATTTGCTAAACTTTTGAACTGCTAGGTTCCCTGTTTTTATTTTTTGTTTTGGTGAACTGTTTGAATTGTCAAATGAAAGAAGATGCTCAAATATTATTTTAAATCAAAGTAGTTGTGAGTGGTTGTATGTAAGTCATTGTGAGGGTGAGTTATTTAATTTTTTTTTTTGATATTTCATAGTATTTATTGGTGCTTGTTTAATTTCTTTAATATATGTTTCCAAGGTTATTTTTTCCCACAAGTTGTGTTATGTCAGTTACATTCATAAAATATACATAATACATAATGAATGTTTATATTAAATTAATGTAGCTTACCTATCCTACTTTTTTTAAATGATCCTTGCAATTGGGGAAGATTGATTAACATTATTTTGGGCACAAACCATTGCTAGTTTATACTGTATGTAATAGAGAAACCCCAAAGAACAAAGATAGAAGATAAATTTACAACCACACAGTAAAACAAGCCAAAAATTGCAAATCTCAAATGTTAAATGCATAGACAAACAACTTTTCAAACACTAAACTACTTTAAATATTGCAATGCCAGTTAACAGAACAATTTGAAAAAGAGTAACAGGAAATAATATTATTTATACACACACACACACATACACACACAACACACATTTTTTTTTTCACATACCACTCTCCTTGACAATTGCCAAAAACATTGCATTCATATGCCATGTTCTAACATGTGCCAAAATATTCCTGCAAATCTGAAGACTTCTGAATTCTTGCTAAGTGGTTTATTCAGTCAAAAGGGATTGTAAACTGTTTTTTTTAGGTTATGTTATGAGAGCCAAATTTAAAGGGTCAAGTTCACATGATACTGTGCATTACTATTGGTTGGAAAGAAAGATGGGGAAGTCTACAATGTCATGGAAGTTGGCTAATAACAAACTAGAATGGAGGAAAAAAGGAAAATATAGTATGTAATATTGGTAAAAGTGAAAGACAATATAGCGTTTTGATAGCATTGTGAAAATAAATATGAATGACAGAAAGAGCTATGGAGTGATAGTAGCGGTTGTAATACAAGTAGGAGTTAAGTAATAAGTGGAATGGACTATCTTTATCAAGTGAATAAATAGGTAGGAACACAATGAGTATTTTTATTGGAAGTGTGTGGTAATGAGTAGAAGTCATGACAGAAATAAAAGGTCATGCTTATTTGTATTGAATCAATAAAATGGACCAGTGTTGTAACAACCCAGATTACAGCCTTCCCCATGCCATCCAGCAATAATAATTTGTTATAAATTTTTTGTAATATTTCAGGTTAGATTTAAAGTTTTTCTTTTTTCAAAGTTATTGTGAAAATAATTCTCCGGATTTGTTGTTTTTATTTTTAAAATTCACAAGTATTTTTCTGATAATTATTTGCTGGCCTCTTTGTGTGGGAAGGCATGCTGATGTGATTTTCCTTCGTTTTTTTCCACGACCTAGGCTTTGTTTCACACGCTAGGCGTGTGAGTCACGGTCACGGGAGTGCGAGAAAGATACAAAATCGCTGTGCCGTGGGAACAGAAGGAAGCATTTCGTGGAAGCCTCTGTTACCATGTGCCGTGATTGGCTGAAAATTACGTCAGCGAGCCCAGGACACTGCCCGCACAAAGAAGAAGGCTGTAAATTCAGTCATTGTCTGAGCACCGTGCCGAGAGGTCGTGGTCGAGCGATGGCTCGCATCATTTAGCAATGTTATTTTGAATTACAACTTTGCGGCTATGGTCCGGGCGACGCCTAAGAACTTTTTTTCTTTCGGACATTTAAATTAATTTGAATTTTTTGACCGTAGTCGTAGGCAAAGCCCACAGCGAGGCGACAAAGGGTTTTGTCCAGCCGTCGCTGGCCGGAACTTATCCGAGCAATATAATGTAATTTGTAATAAGTGTACGTGTTTTTCTCTTTTATGGAGGTACCATTTAATTTTTTGTTGTGTGCTCTACTGTATGGAATATAGTGTGATTTTTACATAAATAAAAAAAAACAGGTACTACATTGAACATTGTTTATAAATTTCTTCATTCTTCGTGACCTGCAAACTGTATGTTCCACTCATACCTAATTTGAGCTAGCCGGAGGTGGTGGGTGGTGACAGTGTAGAGAAAGAATGTGTGGTGGTGATTGTAGTAGCGACCAGGAAAGTGATGATTTGTGTTTTCTTGATTCAGAAATAATTATATGGTGGGATGGGGATTTTTTAATTTAATTTATTATAAACACGAGTAATATTGACAGCAAACAAGAACTGTTACTAAACTAAGTTAGATTAGTGTAAGTGGTTATATGGTTTTAAAATGTTCATGATTGGTAGTAGTGTTTCACTTGCATTTTGTTTGCTGTTTGGAAAAAGGTGTGTTGTGTTCATTTGCAATGATAGGTGAAATATTTATTTTCTTTGGTTAGAACCATCATAAAAATTATTAGGTTCTTTAAAAACGGCAAGTTTTCCTAAGGTACCTAGGTTAATTTTACAATCAGTGAGGTAATAAAAATAAAGAGAAAGGTTTGGTGAGGGTAGGACAGCTAATTACAAAAATTTTTATATATTTACATCTAGATTTTGTATGGCATTTGATGAATTCGTCAACAAGGCTTTGCTTAAGTAATTACGACCTGTATGTTTTCACGGTACAAGCGCGGGAACAGGTGTTTCAGTCGAGTAAGAACCATATGCTTGTTTTGCACGATAGGGGTAATACTCGGATATAGGGGCTTTTTAGAACGGAAAGAAAAAAATCGTAAAAGTGGTTTTCACACACTACACATGTCCCTAAATTTAGCCTGAAGGGATGGTTTCTTAATTCCTACTGGTTCATGAAAAATATCAGTTTAAAACTTACATTACAATATCTGTGTTTTCACACTGTCACAGCCGCCATTACCACAAAATACACTACACTGGTTGGGATTTTAGTAAACAATAAAATACCATGGAAAATATATCTTTAATATCAGGGCCGGCATGTCCATATAGGCGAACTAGGCAAACGCCTAGGGCGCCAAGTAGCTGGGGGCGGCGCAGCACGACACATAACAGCTGATATATGTTTAACGATTATTGAAACTAGATGAAAATGGATTTTTGTAACAGTTTGGAATGTTTATATTGATATAAGTAATTATTTAAAGTTCACTGTGACCTGTTTATGATTTGTAATAAGTAAAAATGTAAAAAAAAAAAAAACACAAGCCTGCTTACGTTTGATTGTTGACAAAATCTTAGGCTTACGTGATGTATTTTGAGGCAAGGGAAATTTTTTGGGGTGTCTGTCGGAAGGGGGGGGGGTGGAGGGGGGCATTAAGATTTTTCGCCTAGGGCGCAAATTTACCTTGCACCGGCCCTGTTTAATATTGTGATCTACACTAGAATAGGTAGAGTATAGTATAGAAGACAATACCCGAAAGTAAGTTTAGTAATTAAAGTAATTTGGGTAAATATGTATTGTACGGATTAGCGCCAAAAAAAATTCGTACAAATATGAAATAACTTTCATTATATGCTCTTTTACATCCTCTTTTCAAAACCGCCTGCGGAGATTAAATATTCCAATTACTTTTGGAGATATCGCCGTTCTTATTTTGCAATACAAGCCCTATGTAATCATTCAACAGACGCCATTTTATATTTTGCCGTGTGTGCGTGAATGCCTAAATAACAGAAATTTTCCATTAAGTAAGGTTAGTTACATGATAAATACTTCAAAATAAATGGAAATTAAAAATAATATCAATTAATTTTACTTGTATAGTTTTAAGTATTTATAATGTAACTGACCTGACCTAACAAAACGGGACAAAGGTAGATTAGGTCAGGTCAGCTACAGTATAAATACTTTGAAACTGAACGGACATAATAAAATTAATTTTAATGGTAGTTTAGTTTTTAAAGTATTTATAATGTAGCTGACCTGACCTAACAAACCGGGAAAAAGGATGAACAGTAGGAACTCACGTAATTTTCTTTTTACGTGATGTCGTTCAACTACGTCGCGAAAAAAAAAATCATACTTGTAAACAAGCAACAATAGTGAACGCGGGACGCATCAGTGCACATCATGAAAATTAAAAAATTCCATACCTCCTAAAGTATTTGGAATTTCTGATCTCCGCCGGGTTAAATGAAAAGAGGAAGTTAAAGAGCACAGAATAGAGGTATTTTCGGATTTTAAAAATTTTGTTTTAAAAAAATCGCCAAAAAATGAATATTAAAAAATTCGATATCTCCAAAAGTAATTGGAATTTTTTTATCTCCGCAGGCGGTTCTGAAAAGAGGACGTAAAAGAGCATATAATGGAAGTTATTTCATATTTGTACGATTTTTTTTGGCGCTAATCCGTACAATACATATTTACCGTAATTTGTGCAAAACAAGCATTTGAATGCTCCCCACCAAAATACCCCAAATTACCGCAATAATGTAGGGAGTAATGACGTCATCGCAGACACGTTATCAGGATCTAAGACAACTCCCAATTAAAAAGTAGTACTCGAAAATACTTTTCCTGGAATTTTTAATGTGTTATAGAAAAGCATCTAATCTTGGAAGTTATCACATTGTGGTTAATAATGAGAAAAAAATACAACTTACGTAAATATTTTTTAACTAGCAACACTTGTAAAATACTTATTCAAACAGTAACATTAAAATTAATTATGCAAGATAGCTCAAGCGCATTTATTACAAACATGTACCCAAGCTTGATGATCTTGCTCAACAAGAGATATTTCAGTTCCATCATCACATGGCTTGTCGACGTTGAACCATAATGGATCGGTGACTTTCGGAAAAAGGCTTGGAAAGAGCGGAACTGGCATTTTACTTTTACGTAGGTAAAATATTACCAGGATAATCAGAGAGTTATTCCAGCGAACAATATTATGCAATATATTCAGCAGAGTGTAAACAAAACTTGCATACGTACGTCAGGTTGGAAAACCCTAGGCATAGAAAAGAGAGCATATATCGTCGGCTTAGACCATAGATAGTTATAGACTGCTTATTGAACGTTTTGTTGTGAGGGCAAGATGAGCAACAGCTGACTGTTGGTGACGAGTACACAGGGTATATGGGGTTATTGTGTATCAACGTGGTTATTTTATCATTAAAATGGTTATTTCTTGTGTCGCGTATGGTTGTACGCAAACATTTAAAAAAGGAAGCAATATTTCATTTCACAGGTGAGTTAAGACACGTTATATTAGTAAGAAACCATTAAGTATTTAATAGTTACGTCAGCACTCGGCATTGTGTATATTTATATTACTATAGGGTTTAATAAATCGAATGTGAATTATTAGCAGACAGTATTACTACTATGTAATCGTAATAACGTTATATAGTTTCACTCGCTAATAGTTACATTAAACACGACCACGTCTATTAGCTAGTAATCCCAAGGATGCATTGTTTATTGTTTACAACTTTCATCGGGTCTAGTCAGTTTTACGATACCAGGTTCCTAATTGGTTAAAAAACGAATAGACGATAGTAATGAGTGTAGTAGTCATGAGAGAAGACGAAGGTCGTGTTTATTTGTATTGAAATAATACAATGGCACAGTGTAGTTGTGAATGTTGTCGTAAACTTTTAAGAGACAGTTCGTTTTTAATAAATTAAAAGCAGGAATGACCGAATAAAATTTGGCGTAAATTTAATATATACAAGAGAAATATTGACACAATGATTATTGTCACATAGCCATGAAAGGTACCTAAGTGGTGTTTTTATGGCCTACATCAAATAATCAGAATTAGGTAATTCTGAGATTTTTTTTATGATATGTGTTAATACAAATCTTATTATTACAAACTGTGAACATTTAGATCCTTTGGGGTTTGTATTAAATAAATTTCACTATATAGACCTATTTGACTATTTCCAGCGTAATTTGCTCTAATCTTACTAAAATCTGTTGTATATGACTAGACCTTCTAGCAGTAGCGGATCCAGAGGGGTGGCTAAGGGGCTCAAGCCCCCTCCAAAAGCATCTGAGTCCACTATTGTTTTATTGTTTGCCTTGATAAAGCCTAGCCTCAGCTGGGTCAAGCCCCTCCCAAACCAAAATCCTGGATCCGCTACTGCCTTCTAGCACATTTCGAGCCTGTCAATGTGAAGATCGTTTTATAATTTTATGAGCTATGCTAATACTCAGGTTATGGTGATGAAAGACTAGGCCTTTTATAATTTATACAAACTATTGCATTAAACTGGACACTTTTTTCATGTCTACTTGTTTTGTTAACTGTTGAAAAGGTTTTGTGTAAAAATTGATAATTTTCAATCATATGATTTGTTGCATTAAAAGATTTAGAAGTACTGTTTACTATTTTGTTAATAATAAAAAGTGTGGTGATGTAACATATCCATTTTAATTTTGTAACTATTTGTTTACAGCAGTTCATCCACTGACAGTGCTGAACCACCAAAGAAAAAACCACGTCCGTTAAGGAAAGCATACATTGGTGATTTTACTAACAGTGATTAAATAGTAAAATCACCAAGAAAAGCACAGGCTTTTATGCAAGTTGTGAAGCAGAAACTTAGTGCAACGAGAAAAAAGTTGAAAATGTCATGCCAAAAATTTGTTCTGAATGTTTACTGTTTTATTTTGAATAGTATATTTAACAGTAAACTTGGTATATTGGAGTTGTGGGTTTTTCTGCTTTTCATTCAGTTCCTTACTAACTTAGTTTTTCTTTAGGTGTATAAAAGGTGTTAACATGTCTCCCCACATGTTTATATACATTATGTCATACAGCATAAGATTGACATTACTTTTTCAGTGGTGCACAATTTTGTGTAATTACGACAAGACCAAATTGTAAATAGAAGTTTATTAGGTAAAGTGCAAAAATGGATGCATGTCACATTAAATATTAGGTGAACAAATATGGATAATCTAAGTAAATAATTTATTTTGCACTAAAGTAGTATTGTACCATATTGTACTATCAGGTCACAGTTGGCAACACTGAACCAGGTAGCGCCTAACTCTTGGCAATGGCCGACATGCTAACATCTATTTATCGTACATGGTGGCAACGGTAAACAGCGTTAATGGTTCCGTTGTGTTTCGAGGCGCTCGGGGTTTATTCATTGTACCTGTTACTACATAATAAATCAGTATGGATAGCGACGCGTCAGAGGCGGCCTCGCCGCCTGGGCGAGTAAACAATCTTCAACCACCACAGCCAATGGACTTCACTCAGCCGGCAGCATGGCCAGCTTGGGAAAGAAGATTTTTGCGGTATATGTCCGTGTCGGGGCATGGTTCTAAACCGGGTAAAGATAAGGTTGATCTATTGCTGTACGTGTTGGGAGAACGTGCGGAGGAAATATGGACACAGTTTCACCCGACGCCGAACACATTGGAAAAAGCGTTGAAAGAGTTTCGTGAGTACTTCACACCCAGAACAAATACAATTTTTGAAAGATACAAATTTAATTCTCGAGTTCAGATTCAAGGTGAATCGGTTGGTGAATTCGTAACGGCGTTGCACACCTTGGCTGCAAGCTGTGATTATGGCGACCTTAAAAATGAACTTATTCGGGACAGGTTAGTGGTTGGCATGGCGGACAAGAAGACTAGCGAGCAGTTACAACTACGTTCAAAACTGACATTAGAAGAGGCGGTTTTGGCAGCTAAACAAGCAGAGCTTCAGTCACAGCAGTCATCAGTGCTTCATCGGGAGAAGCAATACAGTGGTGATGTCAACAGGATCCATAAGGGAATTCGTTCGTCGAATCAACGCAGTGTTTCTCCTCAACAAGGCTCGTCTCGGTCCAGATTTCCGACACATCCAGAAGAAACTCGGTGCCAGTTCTGTGGATTACCTGCACACGAGAGGATGAAGTGTCCAGCACGTAAAGCTAAGTGTTTCAATTGTGATAAATTAGGGCATTGGGCTTCTGTATGCAAAGCCAGGGTGAAGCCAGCACGGGGTAAAGTCTTTACAGTTTCAGACAGGGATAGAGATGAGAATGAGAGGCAAGAGGGTACATTTATAGGAGGATTATGGCTAAATTCACTAGGTCGAGTGATAGACAAGTGGACCACTAAAGTGAAAATAGTTGATTTCGAAATGTCAGTAGACTTTCTTATAGATACAGGCGCAGACATTAGTTGTGTTCCTACTTCAGTTGTGCCAGAGAATTTCTTAAAGGTTGTTAAAACGAGTAGGGTAAAAATTTCTGGTCCAGATGGCCACCAGTTAAATGTTCTTGGCTTTCTGGATTTGCTCTTGCAAACAAAGGGTCAAGAAAGTAGATGTAAGGTGTTTGTTATTTCAGGGCTGCAAACTGCAATATTGGGTAGAGCTTGTCTGCAAAGGTTGGGTATTGTATACTTCAGAGGTGATTTTTGTGAGGTTTCTAACGTAAATTATGAAGGTTATGTAGACCCAAATTCGGAACACACAAAGGTTAAAATCCCGATAGAGTTCCCAGGGTTACTTAAGGGATTAGGCAAAATGAAAGGAGAGGTAAAAATTGTGATGAAAGAGGGTGCAAAACCATTTGTTCAGTCCGTTCCAAGGGTAGTAGCCATACCATTGCAAGGTAAATTGAAAGGGGAATTGGACAGGCTGATAGCAATGGATATTATTGAGCCAGTTACTCAACCGACAGATTGGGTAGCACCCATAGTAGTAGTCCCTAAAGGGGATACAGTTCGCTTATGTGGTGACTACACAGAGTTAAATCGCAGTGTTTGTAGACCTCATTTCCCAATTTCTAGCGTAGAAACTAAACTAGCAATGCTAAAAGAAGCAAAATACTTCTCTAAAGTGGATGCCAATTCAGGATTCTACCAAATGGTCTTAGATAAGGATAGTCAGCTTCTCACAACCTTTATTACACCGTTTGGTAGATATTTCTTTAAAAGACTGCCATTTGGCGTTGCATGTGCTCCGGAGTATTTTTCAAGCAAAATTGCACAGCTTCTGGAAAACATTCAAGGGGTTTTATTCCACATGGATGATATTCTTGTCTATGCTTCTACTATTTCCGAACATGATGCTACATTGAGAGAGGTTATACGTAGACTGGAAACTGAGGGGATAACCATAAATAAAGAGAAAAGTGAGTTTGGGGTAACAGCAGTCAAATACCTGGGATACGTGTTGACATCCAAAGGGATTTCGGTGGACCCAGAAAGAGTTCAGTCGTTGTTAGAGTTTCCTCAGCCTACTAACACAAGTGAATTACAACGATTTCTGGGGTTGGTGAATTTTTCATTTCAGTTCCTCCCAAACAAATCTGAAACACTTGAACCATTGTCTTCGCTTCTTAAGAAAAACACTTCATTTATTTGGGGACCGTCGCAGGCGAAGGCTTTTGCTGAGATTAAAAGACTTCTTTCAGAAACGCCTACACTTGCATTTTTTAACCCAGAGCAGCAAATAATACTGAGTGCAGATGCCAGCTCTTTTGGGTTAGGTTGTTGTATTATGCAGTCAAAAGCGGGAGTTCGACAAGTAGTGGCATATGGTTCTCGAACGCTTACACCCACTGAGAAGCGTTACTCTCAGATTGAACGAGAAACTTTAGCCCTAGCCTGGGGCGCTGAGAAATTCCAACAATACATCATTGGTTTGCATGTAATCTTGGAAACTGATCATAAACCCTTACTACAAATTTTACAGACCAAACCTATAGATGAACTTACTCCTCGTCTTCAGAGGTTCCGTATCCGACTCATGAGGCATGACTACACGGTCCTGTACGTCCCAGGGAAGGAGTTAGTAGTGGCTGATGCATTGTCTAGAAATCCTTTAGAAGAGTTTGCTAGCAAGAATGATCCAGAATTAACCCGGGAGGTTGAAGCCTTTGTGCATCAAACCCTAACAACATATCCTATTACAGATAAATTTCTTTCTCTCATACAGACCGAACAAGAGCAAGACCCTATTTGTAAAAAATTGAAAGAATTTTCCTTGGGGACTTGGCCTAAAAAGTGCGAGATTCCAGAAAACTTGCAGCCATATTATCAGTTCAGGTATGAAATTTCTTTTGGAGAGGGCCTTTTACTGAAAGGAACAAGAATTGTCATTCCACCCAGCCTACAACTGAAATGCATAAATTTCATTCACATGGGGCATCAAGGGATTGTGAAGTGTCGAGCAAGGGCCAAGCTTTCAGTCTGGTGGATAGGTTTGTCATCTCAGCTTGAAAACTTGATCCGCAATTGTCCACGCTGTGTTGAAGAAAGAGTAAATCACAAAGAGCCATTACTGAAAAAAAAATTTCCAAGGCGCCCTTGGGAAAAAGTAGGGGTAGATTTTTTCAAATATCAAACTTGGTATATTATCATAACGGATTACTACTCACGATTTTTTGAGGTCTTTCCCATAACATCTTTATTAGAGAAAGTGGTAATAAGAAAACTCAAAGAAGTCTTTGCGCGCTTCGGTACTCCTGAACAGTTGAGGGCAGACAGTGGCTCTCAATTTCTGTCACATCGCTTTAAGCAGTTTGCAGATGAAAATAACTTTCAAACAGTGACCTCCTCACCGCACTACCACCAGTCAAATGGAGGGGTTGAAGCAGCGGTCAAGGTAGCGAAACAACTCATTAAAAAAAACGAGGATATATTTTCTGCACTCCTAGCTTATCGAAGTACTCCCTTGGAGAATGGGTTTAGTCCGGCAGAACTGCTCATGAATCGAAGGCTTCGATCCAACCTTCCTTTGCTACCATCCCAACTTTCTAAGCAGGTTAGTCCCCGGGAGGTTCAGAGAAGGGAGGAGCGAAGAGCAGACAAGCAGGCTAAGCAGTATGACAAAAGACATAATGTCAAAACCTAGAAAATTTGAAGAAGGGTGATTCGGTATGGATAACTGATTTACGTAGATATGGTCGAATCCAACAGGTTGGGCCAGAGCCTAGATCATACATAATCGACACAGACAGGGGATGTTACAGGAGGAATCGGTGGTTCCTTATACCTGCCCCTTACCGGCAGGTACTCGGAAGTTCCGAAATACCTCCAAAGATTTTAGATAAACCAGGTAATAACATTCAGCCTACAGAAAAAGTCTTGGAAAGTATCAGTGATGCAGAGGATAGTGAGAGTACAGAAGGGTTTAGGGGTTTTGATAACCAGGAAACAGAAATAGCCACTAATTCTAAGGGAGGGTCCAAAGAACTAGAGAGGCAGAGCTTAAAAAGGAACATTAACAGACCAAGGTGGTTGAAAGACTACATAGAGTAACCGTAGAGAATCTTGTATATCTGACTTTGTGTAAAATGTATGTTTATTGGGTAACGTAGTAATGTAATGCAAATGCAAAATCAGACAAATTCACTGCATTTGGTTCGCTGTATTTCTAACTTTAAGTTAAACCTGTGTTTCATGTAATAGTTATTTATGGCTCAAGACTGTTTCAATCAATTAACTTTAGATAACTGTTTGTAGTAATGAAAACTATGAAGTTCTTTGTAATCTGTGTTCGTTGCTTTGGTGGATTAACTAAGAAACGTGTCAACAGTATCAACTGTATGTAAATGTAGGAAGCTTCTTAAATGGATGTAAATTGATGTATACATTGATCAATAAATAAGGGAAGGAGGATGTACTATCAGGTCACAGTTGGCAACACTGAACCAGGTAGCGCCTAACTCTCTTGGCAATGGCCGACATGCTAACATCTATTTATCGTACACATATAACAAACATTTACGTTTGGCGGGGTATACTGACCACAAATATATTTGCTATAAAAGTTTTTTGCTGGCTCTGTTGTGCCACAGTAGAAGACAAACCTGTGCTGAAAATGCAGGGAGAAAACTCTTGTCAACTATTTATAAAAAATTTGTAATTACTATCACTCAAAATTAAGTTTTGTTATGATGAATCCTAAATTAATAGTACATAGGTCATTGTATATTTTGTTATTCCAAAGAAGATTGTAATTTCATGTTACTTATGTAAAAGAATTAGGTCAAACTTTAACAATTCAGTAAAAAGCTATTTCAGGTTGAAGTTCACTTATTGGGAATTTGTCATTTCACAACTTTTCTTAGATTAACAACCTTGTACACCATGATGTTATTACGATTATTGTTCAAATAAACGTGTATGTTTTTTATCCAATACAATGTACAATTATCTCAGAAGCTAGCATTCAATGGCTTGGCTCTTAGGTTATGCCCTCAAAAACTCCTCCTAACTTATTATCAAACAAAATAATAAAAATGTCCAAACACCTAATTGTGAAACCAATTACATGTATCTTTAAGGAAGCACTGGTAGAAGGAGTGGTACCTGATTGTTTAAAATTAACTAGGGTCCTGCCTCTGTATAAAAAAGGTAACCCAACAAATCCAGAAAACTATAGGCCTATTAGTATCCTACCTACAATGGCAAAAATATTTGAATGGGTTGTATATAAAATACTTATTTCATTTTTTTTACCCATAACATCATATTAAATAGAAGTCAATATAGTTTCCAAAAACATAAAACAACATCAGCAGCTATTAATGAATTCATAAATAAAGTCTTAAATGCACTGGATAATAATACCTTATCATTAGGAATTTTTTGTGATTTATCCAAAGCTTTTGACTTAGTCAATCATGCAATTCTCCTAGATAAACTATATCACTATGGCATAAGGGGCACAGCACACAAATTAATGGAATCATATCTGAAGGAAAGGAAACAGAGGGTAGAAATTAAAAATGTAATTGGTAAGAAATATTCAAATTGGTCAATTGTCAGAAATGGGGTGCCACAGGGCACCAAGGTCAGCTTATCCTTTTTGCAGATGATACATCAGTTATAATCACTGGGGAAACTTCAAAATCAGTATAGGAGACCAACAGAGCCATTGAACGTATGAAAAATTGGTTCTCATACAACAAACTTGCATTGAATGTCTCTAAAACTGATTATATTAAATTCAGAAATAGGACCAAAGTAAATGAAAACAAGTTTAACATAAAATTCAATGGAAACAATATCTTACAGGTTAACTCAGTAAAATTCTTAGGGGTATATATTGATAAGCAATTAAAATTTACGGAACACATACAACTAATATTGCGAAAAAATTAAATTCAGCCTGCTATGTCTTGAGGTACCTTGTAGAATTAGTCGATTTAAAAACAATTAAAACTGTGTATCATGCATATTTCCATACAATCATGTCATACAATATTGAAATCTGGGGAAATGCCAAACTAAATGGAAATATACAAAAACTCCAAAAAAAGCCATTTGAATAATAACTTGCCGTCGTCCGGGGTCTCGGGCTCGAGTCCCGGTGTGGCTCCTAGTGGGAAAAGGCGGTTCTTGATCTGTGTTGTCCGGGTGGGCGCCAGACTAGCTCGTTTCTAGTCGTGAATTTGGGGTCGTGGATGTATGTGCCCCTGCGTGGCCCACTAGGGCCGGCGGCGGTGTTGCGTGAGATGATTTTAAATAAGAGACGTGGAGTTGAGGTGGTGGTGTCGTACCTTTTATTCAGAGGAGCGAGTCGTACACGATACAACACTCTACAGAGGTCCCCGGGGGGTTTTTACTTGTTATTCCGTGGCGCCTTATTGTTTGTGTTCCGCGTTACGTTGCCTCGGATGCTGTTATGTCTCAGACGTCTCACTGGGTACGTAGGTAACGTAATTTCGTAACACAAAGGCGGGACACAAAATACACTGAATTAAGGGGGCGCGTACAGGTTACGTGGCACTCGTTACTCGGGTAACGTAAGTTAGCAATACAAAATACGGGATACAAAAATACACTGAATTAAGGTGGTGCGCACAAGTTACGTGGCACTCGTTATTCGGGTAACGTACGTTAGCAATACAAAACACGGGATACAAAAATACACTGGATTAAGGGGGCGCGCACAAGTTACGTGGCACTCGTTACTCGGGTAACGTAAGTTAGCAGTACAAAATACGGGATACAAAAATACACTGAATTAAGGGGCGGGCGATTGGAGACGGCCAATCCCGTATGCAAATGTCTCGGCGCGGGTGTTGTGCCCACTGTGGTGAAACACGCACCGCAATTAAGTTTGTCCAAGTTCCCTTGCGGGTTTGTGGTCAGCGCCGTGCGCGTGACCTTAAACAAAGTTCTGTATGTTGCGGGAGACGGCCCGTGCCGTATGCTGAAGAGCAGCCCCGTTGACCAAGTGTGGTGCGGGGTGTCCTTAAGTTGATGCGGCCGGATTAGGTCCGGGACCGAAAAAAGGGACCGGGTACTCACGGAGAGGTTAAGTAATAAAAGGGGTTTGGTTAATTAGTGGCTATAGTTACCGGACGTTACTTTCAATGTAGACAAAGGATGTTGCCTCTCCGTGGGACGTAGGTCCGCCCCGGTCCATGAGCTGCGCTGAACTGCCCAACTGGCATGGCGTCTGAGGGAGGCTCGGCCTCTCTCGCGCCAGGCGTGACCTCATTACGCTAGACTCCAAACGGGTGTGTCTGGAAGAGATTTTATTGTCGCTAAAATCCTAATTTAATGTTTTAGGAGGAATGGGTACGGTTCTTCTCTTGTCTACTCAGGTTTCCGCGGCTTTGTCTTTGATTGCTGTTCGGGTCGCCTGACTCGGGTGGGCCATGGCCAGGGGTGTGTTCCGTTAGCGGGAGCGTATACTGGCGGGTGCAGGTCGGGCTCTGGGGTGGTCGTCGGCCAGACGACGTCAAACGCCCCCCCCCCTGTGAAGCCCGACCTTGCGCCGCTTATGGTCCCGCTAACATGGGGCCACCCCTAGCTCCGACCGCTCCATCCCGGCGTGGTTCGCGGCTCAGCAGCTGGTTGGCTCCGCGTACTGGACCTGGTGATCAAGGCCGACTGGGCCAACGTGCGCGCCGCCCCGGTTGCCGTCGTGGCAGGCGTGCCGGGGGCAGCGTCGTGGCGTCTGGGTGGGGTCAGCGGCTGATAGGGTCAGCGCACTGGACCTGGTGAACATGGCCGACTGGGCCAACGTGCGCGCCGCCCCGGTTGCCGTCGTGGCAGGCGTGCCGGGGGCGGCGTCGTGGCGTCTGGGTGGGGTCAGCGGCTGATAGGGTCAGCGCACTGGACCTGGTGAACGTGGCCGACTGGGCCAACGTGCGCGCCGCCCCGGTTGCCGTCGTGGCAGGCGTGCCGGGGGCAGCGTCGTGGCGCCTGGGTGGGGTCAGCGGCTGATAGGGTCAGCGCACTGGACCTGGTGATCAAGGTCGACTGGACCAACGTGCGCGCCGCCCCGGTTGCCGTCGTGGCAGGCGTGCCGGGGGCGGCGTCGTGGCGCCTCCTAGCTCCGGCAACAGCTCCACCCGGGTGGTGCTCGCGGTGGCCGCAGTTGGTAGGGCCCGAGCACCTGTCCCGGGTCGTCCCACGCCGAACATCCGGGGGTTGACTCGTCGAGGTAGCCTTGTGGCTGACAGGCCCTGCGCCCTGTTCCCAGGTCGAAGTCGGCCAGGCGAACTGGAGGTCTGTGGGCCCGTCGGGGTCGTTCTGCGGGCTCGCTGGCGGGTTCGCTTGTCCCCAGTCGATGTCCCGGTCCGCGGAGGTCCTCCTTCGGCGGCGGTTGACAGTTCGTGGACTGGTACGGAGTCCGTTCCCGTTCGGGTATGGCGGCTGATGCTGAGGCGGCGATCTCTGGGTCGGTCTCTCCGGGTTGCGTGACGATCGGCGTTGGCCCGTCGTCGTTGCCCGCATCGGATTGACCTATGCTGTGCGACAGCTCGGCGATCTCCACGGCCTCTGCTTCATCGCCCCGTGGGTAGCATTGCGGTGGGGGGCTCTCGTACACCCCGCTTCCCTCCCAGGGTACCACTGCCGTCTCCGGTGCGTTCTCGTGGACCTTTTCTGGTTCGTCTGGCACGTCGTGGGCGGGGTCGCCCCCGGTGTCCCCCGTGGCCATGCTAAGGGCATAATCGTCGAGGTACGTGGGCGGGCGCCGCCACCGCCGTGGTCGTGGCCTCGCCTCGTCGTCTGACGCGGCCTCTGCGGGTGATGTCCCGGGCGTGTATGCAAGTTCGTCGCGGGGCCTGTTGGACGTGGTGTTCGTGAACACTAGGGTGCGGTATGGGCGCGGTTCGGGTCGGCTCCTAGCGGGGGTCGCTTCTGGCGAGTTGTCCTCTTCCTGGACGGCGTCGCTCTCCGGCGTACGGCGTCCGTTGTCGTCCGGAGTGGGGGGTCCTGCGTCCCCGTCTGGGTTCCTCTCCCCAGGCAGGGCGGTGAGCCGGATGTCGTCCCTGTGCACCTTTTTCAGGCGCCGTCCCTCCGTGCGGACTAAGTACGTCGTCCTGCCTAGTCGTCGCCGTACCGTGTATGGCCCGCCCCAGCGCGGGGCCAGGCCCGCGCAATAGTTGCGGGGTGCGGCTGAAAGTGGGTGTAGTCGCGCGAACACCTGATCGCCGACCTGCACGGCGGGTGGAGGATGATCTGTGATTGGGGTGATCCGGTTGGCGTACCTCTCCTGCCTACGTCTTGCCTCGTCGTGCAGAGTCACCCGTCGTTGGTCGCATTCCTCCGTCGTCTCGTCGGGGTGTGGAGTGCCGTGTGTGGCCCATTCTCCCGGTAAGGGCAGGTTGTGGCCCTGTATCATTTCGGCCGGTGTGCGGCCGGTTGCGGCGTTGGTGCGGCGTCGTACACAGAAGAGGGCGTCAGCCACGTGCAGGTCCCACTGCGTGTGGTCTGCCCCCAGCCGGATCCGGAGCTGTGCCTTCAGTTCCTGGTTCCGGCGCTCTGTCGGGTTCGCTCTCGGGTGGTAGGCGGGCGTCGTGTGGTGCTCGATCTGGTGTTTGTCGCACCAGCCCTTCCAATGTCGCCCCAGGAACTGACTGGCGTTGTCCGTCAACACCGACTGGGGGTATCCCCAACGGGACAGAAATTCCCTGGTCAGCAGGCTGATGATGGTAGGTGTGCGCACGTTCCCGCATGGATACGCCTCCGTCCACCGCGTGAAGAGGTCCGTCACGATGAGGAGGAAGCGTTTGCCGCGCGGCGTGCGGGGGTAGGGGCCCATTACGTCTAAGGCTATCGTTTGGAAGGCGGTGGTGGGTTCCCTGGGTCGCTGTTGCTCCTCGCCGTCACGCCGCCTCGCTTTCCTCGCCTGACAGACCTCGCATTCGCGCACGTACGTACGTACGTCGTACGTGACGCGGGGCCAGTGGTAGTGCCGGGTGACTTCTCGTCGTGTCTGATCGGTCCCCGGGTGTCCAGCGAGGTCGTGGTCGTGGAAGAACCGAAGGACCGCTTCTCGGGCTTCCGTCGGGACGTAGGTCCTCCAGTCTTCCTGGTGTCCGGGTGTGTGAGTCTGAATCAGGCCGTCTTGCACGCGCCACGCCTCGTGTCCGGCGGTCGCTTGCTGGCGGCGTCTTGCCGCGTCTATTGACGTTTCCTGTGCTCGACGTACCCGGTCCTGGACGTCGGCCACGGTGTTGGGTGGGTCTTCGTCCCCGTCCGCGTCGGCCGTGATTCGCGCGCATGCCGAGTCGTGCGATGCGTGTCCGTGTGGTGTGTCCGGGGGTAGAATCTCCTCCCAGTCGTCCTCGTCCGTCAGCTCTGTTCGGTCGTCGGGTTCCCGCGACAGTAAGTCGGGGAGCTGGTTCTCCGTGCTGGGAACGTGCTCGACGTCGAAGTCGAACGACTGGAGGAATAGCGCCCATCGTATGAGTTTGCCTTTCCGCCCCTGCATCGTACGCAGCCAGGTGAGGCAGCTGTTGTCCGTCCTCAGTGTGAAGCACTTCCCCTCCAGGTGGGGCCGGTACTTTTTCATGGCCCAGACTACGGCTAGGCACTCTTGCTCGTTGCTGTGATACCGGCGTTCGGCCGGTCCGAGCTTCGCGCTAGCGTAGTCGATGACCTCGCGGACCCCGTTCGGGTCCGTGTGAAAAAGCACCGCGCCCACACCGAGTGCGCTGGCGTCGGTCTGAAGGTAGAGGCGGCGTCCGGGGTCTACTCGTGTGAGGGTGTGACAGCGAGTGAAGGCGGCTTTTATTTCTTCGAAGGCGCGTTGCGCGGGTTCGCCCCAATGGTACCGTGCCCGTGGTGACAGGAGGTCGGTCAGTGGTGCGATGGTACGGGAGAAGTCGGGGATGTACCCCCTGAGCCAGTTCACCAGGCCGATAAACCGTTGGAGTTGCTTCCTCGTCCGCGGTGGTGCCGCTTCAGCGATCTTGCGCAAGTGAACGGGTTGGGGTCGGTTGCCAGCCGCGCTTACTAGGTGGCCCAGGAATTCGACCTCCTGGGTCCCGATATGACACTTGTGGTGTGCGGCCGTGAGATGGTGTGTGGCCAAGCGTTCTAGGACCAGCGCCAGGTGTCTGGCGTGGTCCTCCCACGTCTCGGAGAAGACGATCACGTCGTCGAGGTACGCGATCGCAAACCGGCCCAGGTACCCCTCCAACACTCGGGTCATCATTCCCTGGAACGTGGCCGGTGCGCACTTTAGCCCAAAAGGCATGGCGCGAAATTGAAACTTCCGCCCGTCTGGTATCGTGAACGCGGTTTTCCCCCTGTCTTCCGCCCGTATGGGCACTTGCCAGTACCCAGCCTTCAGGTCGAGCGTACTGAAGACTTTCGCGCGGCCGAGTCCGGCTACGGCGGCGTCGACGCTGATTTGAGGTGGGGGTGAGCTAATCGTGATCGCGTTTAGCGGCCGAAAATCGACGCAGAAGCGTAGCGAACCGTCTTTCTTTGGGGCTAATACGACGCAAGCATTGTAATGACTGTTGGACGGCTCGACTACCCCGTCGCGAAGCATGTCCGCCACTTGCTCCCGGATGGCCCTCTGCTCCCGGAACCCGTAGCCTCTCGGGGCCTCGTGTACTGGGTTGTCGTGGGTGGTCGGGATGTGGTGTTCGGTGATGGTGGTGCGTTTCAGTGGGTCGGCTACCGCGAAGACGTCCTGCCTTTCTGCCAACACGCGTTCCACTGCTGCTCGGTACTCGTGGGGGACGTTGTGGCGGAACTGGTCTAAGGTTACTTTCTCCCCCTGACTCTCGGGGGTAGTGCCTATGGCGTACACCGTGAGCCGCTCGCGGGTGCCAATGTAAACTCGTCTGGGTTTCATTTCGATCACCGCATCTTGTCTCGCTAACCATGGTTGGCCTAGTACTATCCCTTCGTGTAAGTCCTCTACCACTAGGGCGGTTACCGTGGTGACGTCGTCCCGAATGCGTACCTCGAGTTCGGCTTGCCCCACTGTCCTTCCCGGTTGCGTGCTGGTTGCTAACCGTAACTCGGCTTGGTGGGGCTGCAGCGCGCCGGGGGGTACCAGGTGGGGGGCCACGAACACGTGGCTCGCGCCCGTGTCTACCAGGGCCGCCGTGGGTTGCCCGTTGACTTCCACTGGGATACGGAGTAGGCCGTCGCGAGGGCGGACTAGCTGGTTTATCTGCGGTGTGGCTGCTTCCGCGGCGGGTGTGGGTTGGCTCGGGTTATTCGGAGGCGCGGGTTTTACCGCCGTGCCCCCGGGTGGGCGTTTCCCGACGTGTTGGTGAAGGGTGGTGTTTGCCGGCGTGGGCAGTCGACATGCCAGTGGCGGGTACCTGCGGGGCAGCCCAACTGGCATCGCGGTAGTGGGGGTTCCTGCTGTGTCGATGACCCATCGGGCCTACCAGGTGGTGGTGCGTCCTCGATGGCTCGTCGCGGGCGGTCGGGTGGGTAGCCCCCTGCTTCCCGGTTCTGGACGCTGGCTATTCTCTGACCCATTGGGCGTCTGGCCAGGTCCCGGTCGGTGTTCGGGGGGTCGTAGTGTCGCAGTCCCCGGATGTTCCGTTCCGTGTCTATGGCTTGTCGGACGTAATCCTCGACTTCCTCTGCGCGGTAACACCGCATGAACGGTTGCAGTTCATTGTGTAGGAGGGTGGTAATGGTTGCGAGCGCGGTGGCTGGCGCGGCGCCGGGTGCTACTCGATTGAACAGTTGCATTTTCTTGGCCAGAAACTGCTCGACGGGTTCGCCGTCGCGTTGGCGTTCGCCATAGAACTGTGTCGTGCATTGGACCAGTGCGTGTTCCGTGTCAAATCGGCGGTTGAATGATGTGGCAAACTCCTCCCAGGGCATGCCGAAGCGTCCCCAGATGGTCCACCATTGGCGGGCGGTCCCCTTCAGCTGTTCGCTCGCTCGCCCCGACCATTCATCGGTCGGTATTCCGGACCGTGCCAGTCTAACCTCGCAGTGTGTTAGGAAGTCTCTGGGTACTTCGTGCCCTATTCCGCTGAACTCGGGTAGTGCTAACTTCCCTGTGTAGCACGGGTTGCGTGTATGCATCCCCGTGTTTGGTCCGGTGATTGCGCTTGGTGGTGGGATGTATTTGGGTGCCAGATTGGTCCGGGCACTCGTGAGGCCCATAGTCGGTAGTATGCCTCCCAGTGTGACGTTAGCTTGTGCCTCCGTCTTAAGCGGTGCCCATGACCACGGTAATTGGGTGTGCGGCTCGCCGAGTAACATCTCGCTCCAGGGCTTGCCCCAGGTCTGTTCGGTGACGTTGTCCCGGGTGTTCGCGCATTGGCATGTCCTGTACCACGGCAGTGATCCCGTCAATAGGTCTATTTCCCTTGGTAATAGGCAACGCGTGCACACGAGGTCTGTAGGTGGTGCCTGCATGTTGAGCTGTATGTTGTACGTTCAAGTTCGCCGTCTGTGACGGGCTGTTCGTAGTCTGGGCGCGTGTTGTAGCGCGCGGGTTTGAGATCGGCGGCGGGCAGGTGCCCGGACAGCCGCACAAAGAGGAGGCGAAAACGGTCCGCGCGGAGTGGGGGTATCGGGATGGTTGCCCGAAGCGGAGAGCGTGAAGCGGGGTGACGAGGTGGGGGTAGGTGCCCGGACAGCCGCACAAAGAGGAGGCGAAAACGGTCCGCGCGGAGTGGGGGTGGTGACGTCGCTCCGTTGCTCGCCTCGCCGTGATGACGTGCGGGGGTGGGGGTGGTTGGAGTGTCCTTTGTCCGCTCGCCTCGTCGCGCCGGTCTGTCTGGCCTTCGACCCTTCCTGTGTCCAAAATGGCCGTTTCGTGTCTCCGCTGTCGCCTGTTGGTGAATTTATTTCGAAAATGTCCAGAAGTGAAAAAAAAAATTTTTTTCACGTTATTTTCTGCCCCACGCAGCGGGCGCCAAATGCCGTCGTCCGGGGTCTCGGGCTCGAGTCCCGGTGTGGCTCCTAGTGGGAAAAGGCGGTTCTTTATCTGTGTTGTCCGGGTGGGCGCCAGACTAGCTCGTTTCTAGTCGTGAATTTGGGGTCGTGGATGTATGTGCCCCTGCGTGGCCCACTAGGGCCGGCGGCGGTGTTGCGTGAGATGATTTTAAATAAGAGACGTGGAGTTGAGGTGGTGGTGTCGTACCTTTTATTCAGAGGAGCGAGTCGTACACGATACAACACTCTACAGAGGTCCCCGGGGGGTTTTTACTTGTTATTCCGTGGCGCCTTATTGTTTGTTTTCCGCGTTACGTGGCCTCGGATGCTGTTATGTCTCAGACGTCTCACTGGGTACGTAGGTAACGTAATTTCGTAACACAAAGGCGGGACACAAAATACACTGAATTAAGGGGGCGCGTACAGGTTACGTGGCACTCGTTACTCGGGTAACGTAAGTTAGCAATACAAAATACGGGATACAAAAATACACTGAATTAAGGTGGTGCGCACAAGTTACGTGGCACTCGTTATTCGGGTAACGTACGTTAGCAATACAAAACACGGGATACAAAAATACACTGGATTAAGGGGGCGCGCACAAGTTACGTGGCACTCGTTACTCGGGTAACGTAAGTTAGCAGTACAAAATACGGGATACAAAAATACACTGAATTAAGGGGCGGGCGATTGGAGACGGCCAATCCCGTATGCAAATGTCTCGGCGCGGGTGTTGTGCCCACTGTGGTGAAACACGCACCGCAATTAAGTTTGTCCAAGTTCCCTTGCGGGTTTGTGGTCAGCGCCGTGCGCGTGACCTTAAACAAAGTTCTGTATGTTGCGGGAGACGGCCCGTGCCGTATGCTGAAGAGCAGCCCCGTTGACCAAGTGTGGTGCGGGGTGTCCTTAAGTTGATGCGGCCGGATTAGGTCCGGGACCGAAAAAAGGGACCGGGTACTCACGGAGAGGTTAAGTAATAAAAGGGGTTTGGTTAATTAGTGGCTATAGTTACCGGACGTTACTTTCAATGTAGACAAAGGATGTTGCCTCTCCGTGGGACGTAGGTCCGCCCCGGTCCATGAGCTGCGCTGAACTGCCGAACTGGCATGGCGTCTGAGGGAGGCTCGGCCTCTCTCGCGCCAGGCGTGACCTCATTACGCTAGACTCCAAACGGGTGTGTCTGGAAGAGATTTTATTGTCGCTAAAATCCTAATTTAATGTTTTAGGAGGAATGGGTACGGTTCTTCTCTTGTCCACTCAGGTTTCCGCGGCTTTGTCTTTGATTGCTGTTCGGGTCGCCTGACTCGGGTGGGCCATGGCCAGGGGTGTGTTCCGTTAGCGGGAGCGTATACTGGCGGGTGCAGGTCGGGCTCTGGGGTGGTCGTCGGCCAGACGACGTCAAACTAAAGATAAAAATGTATCTAGTTGCAGAAAAAATATTTAAGAAATTAGGAATACTAACATTTACAAATGAATTCATATACAGAACATTAATTTTCTGCTATAGACACCAAACCAAATTTAAAAGAAATAAAGATGTCCATCATCATAATACTCGAGGCTGCAATAAATTGAGACCCATACAACACACCACTACTCAATTTGAGATCGGAATAGAGCACATTGGCAGAATAATATTTAATACCTTACAATACAAAATAATGGAAATCAGCAACATACACAAATACAAAGCTTCCATAAAAAAAATACACTTGTATGCAATCCATTTTACAATTTAAAAGAATTTATGGAGTATACTGCTGAAAGAGGGGAAGCATTCTGGTTACAGTAGACTCCCTTGTATAGCTACAATGACTAAGAACAATATCCTAATACCCTAAATCCTGCTTAATTTTTTTTATAAGAAAAAATATAGGAATTGCTTGACATGTAATGTTTATGGGTACTACCTATGTATAAAAGAAATTATGTTATATTTGTAATTCAGATTATCTGAAAAATTGTATTACTATTTGTTTTACTTCAAAGTTATGTGTATGTAAAACTGTGTACATGTAAAACTGTATGGATATGTAAAACTGTAAATATGTAAATATGTAAATGACATGGTCCATAGCCTTATGGTTTCTACCAAAAGAAGGCTCAATGTAATACAAATAAAATAAATAAATAAACAAACTTATCATTGTCAATATTATTTGGTCTACAAATGTGTAAATTAAAAAACATTAGACTGTGTACATATAATAACGATATTATAACAACCCTGCAATCTTCAAGAGTTCAATTTTTTTTTTTTTTTTAATAAAATGGTTGAATGAAGAATGAATTCTCGCTCATAAACATTGTTCTATACACAAAAAGAAAATTATAGTATGCAATAAACCACGCAAATTGATTTTAAACAGCTGAATTGGCTTCTCAAACTCATTTCTTTCACTACCTTCCGACAATAACATTTGTCTCACGACCGATAATATTCAATAAACGGCGCACATCTGATGTATTTCATGGAAATTATGTGTACGGATTCGACATTTAATTACTACAATGAGTAAATAAGTCGTATATTCTTTCTTGGTAACAATAAAACTGAAAATATTATGAAATATATGCCGCGATAACATTGCGTTATATGGGAGAACTCTGCTTAGATACCAACAGTCAGCTGATCGAGATGTTAGCCATACTACGGGCCGAGGCTAACATGGAAGAACCAGCTATCATTATTCCGACTCGTAAACGATATCAGGTATGGTCGGACCATTGCATTCACTTGATGTCCCTTTTTCGGTATTTTTTTCTTGTGCATGGTCTCTGTACTTGTTAAGTCTTCTTCTTCTCGATCTGGTTCATACTTTCTCTTCTTTACAGTTGGCATTTCATCTTCAACTTCTGTCTTCACAATGATAGCTGGTTCTTCCATGTTTTTAAGTTCGTCGAGGCGACTAGTGATTGGTTTAAATATCTCCTCATTTTCCATCTCACGTGCAAGTCTGGTTCGTCTAGCAAGTAAATATTTTTCACGAACAGACTGTATAGCTCGATGAAGGTCACTGGCCAGGTCCGACATTGTACTGGCTGAAAACTTATTGCAAGACCTCCTTATATACTTTTTGTTTCGTTCGCAGAAACATCTTTCTTGTGTGTGGCAAAATCTGAATTAGTTGTCAAGTGCGATAGTGATGCTTTCAGACTACTTTGTAAACTCCTCAATTCGTCACGTCTTTGTGCATTCGATACTTCGATCATGTCGCGAATGCGAGAATCCGAGACTTCCACACGCTGGTCGATGGCAACGAGATACTCTATTATTTCGTTTTTCACACTTTCTACTTTTTGAGCCAGTAGTATAATGTATTTGCGGATATCAGAGTCGGGGCATACAGTATGTCTGCTGCTACGACCGAATTTCGAAATGCTATGACTCATGTTTGACGATAAACTGATCGAAACCTCGTCTGTACCTGCCCTTATATAGAGGCCAGTCCTTGACTATGACTAGGAATCCGTGTTCTTCTTTCCAACACAAGGAGCACATGTCTTTGAATTCCTGGAATGTCATGTCGGTGTTTACGTGGTCGTCGTAGGCGTGACGTAAATTAAGTTCGTCCATGCAAAAAAGCACTATAACATTCGCATTATCTCGTAGGAGATGTTTGGGTATTCTACTGTACGTCTGACACAGGTATACGCAGTCTACCTTGGCGTGCCTGCCCATGGAAAAGTACTCTTGTATAATGCCCTGCTTCTCGCACATTACATCGTCGAACACAAACACGGAATTAGGATTTGCTTCGTCGGTAGACACCACATCGGTATTATCGCTAAACGGAAAATACTCCAGTCCTTCCACCGAGCGTAGAACAGTTGCTAGGCGCTGGTACTTTAGCTGTTGCAACGACTTGGAATACAAGTAAACGTTCTCGAACCGAAGACCGTTTGGCTCCTCCAGTAAACTCAGTAAAACACACGTTTTACCGCAGTTGGACGGACCCGCCATTATGCATCGTACGGCAGAAGGCAACAGTAAGCCATGTCGTGATTCACGTGCACTAAATACATCGTCTTGCGTAATGCGCACGGGCAAACAATCATCTTGCTTGACGACCTGCATTGTACTAAAGTAATTGTATAAAAGAAGCGTATTTATACTTTCTGGTCAGTTGCGCGTAATGACTCGAAGAGGTAAGAACAATAATCACATGAGTACAGGACTCGTAAACTCGCTGATAAACAATCTACCATTCGAGCTACACATTCCCGGCTACAGATTTTGCGGCCCCGGCACTAAACTAGCGAAAAGGTTAGCTCGCGATGACGTGGGCATTAATTCTCTGGACGAAAAGTGCAAGCAGCACGATATCGCATATTCATTAAGCAAGGATCTGGAATCCAGGCACCGGGCCGACGAGACATTGGCACAGGAAGCCGAAGATATAAGTAAATCGTCGAATGTGGGTCTAGGAGAAAAAATCGCAGCGTGGGGCGTTTCCAAAATCATGAAGGCAAAGAAATTAGGACTGGGCGCTCAACGAGCCAGCTCCATCAAGTCAAAGACTAACTCACACAAGACCAAACGCAAGACTGGTGCAGGCGTGCAAAAAGCCAAGCAAAAATTACAGACTCTCGACAAGAAGATTATAGGAGGATTTCTTCCTTTGCTTTTGCCTGCATTGGGTGCTCTCGGCGGCCTCATCGGTGCAACGAGCGGTATAGTGCGGGCAGTCAACACTTCGAAGAATGAACGCAAGCAGTTAAAAGAAGCACAGCGACATAATGCCAGCATGGAAGCCATTGCCATCGGTAAAAAAAACGGCGCAGTACTGTACTTACGACCTCACAAGGCAGGCCGAGGCATGAAAAAGAAACGAGTAAAGAGAAAATCCTAAGTTCTCTGCCGAAACGACCGCTCACCAACATAGATTTAATAAAGTACGCTCGCAAATTGAAAATACCAAACTTCCGTGGCGTGTTTATGCGAGACACTTTACCCAGCAAGCCAAAAACCAACGTACGCGCCATAATTAATTTAGACACGACGGCAGGTCGCGGCACGCACTGGGTGGCGTACATAAAGTCTGGGAAAAAAGCTACTTACTACGACAGTTTTGGAAATTTACGGCCTCCGCCAGAACTGCGACAGTACCTGGGCCGGACCACTACACTGTTCTACAATTACGAAACGGAACAGATGCCTAATCAAACAAACTGCGGACACTTGTGTCTTCGCTTTTTAACTAAAAAAAAAAATTTAGCTGACAAATAAAAATTGCTACTTAAAGGATGTGCAGTGATGATAAGTTATTAGTCATGTCGATAACACTTACCTTGACAGGTCACGCATCTGAGCTGCGGGCGGTTCATTTCCCGCCTCTGGATTTAGACGGAGAATGGTGTATCGGACTCGTAGATTTTCAAACGTATAATGCCATACCGAATATCGACGAAGAAAACTGCAAGATCTGCTTCCTGAAAAGCGATGGGACCGCTCATGAAATACAGTTACCTGTTGGATCTTACGAAATTGACGAAATTGCAAATTACATCAGGGATATGTTACCACAGGATGTAGACTTTCAACTGCGTGGAAATCCAAACACTCAAAAACGCATTCTAACATGCAGTGAAATTGTCGACTTTACGAAACCTGGGACCATAGGTTCGATGTTAGGATTCGAATCAAAGGTGTATGATGCAGGAAGAACTTATGAATCTACGCGCGCAGTAAACATTTTTCCTGTGAATGTCATAAGAATAAACTGTAATTTGGCAAGTGGAACGTATCTCAACGGAAGACTAAGCAACATGCTGCACGAATTTTCGCCGATGGTCCCGCCAGGATATAAACTGGTCGAAGTACCGCAAAGTATCATTTACGTTCCAGTCGTCGTGAAGTGCGCACACGAAGTCGTCGTCAGAATCGTTGACCAGCGAGGACGATTGGTGAATTTTCAAGACGAAGAAATTACATTACGGCTGCACTTGAAGCGATGGGCATAAAGTTCGTAACACCGAACAGTTATAAAAGAAGTCGTATTGACGTGAATAATAACAGTTCTCTACCAGACATCGGTGCATTAACACCTGACAACATAAAGTATCTTCTTAGTATTGGTCAAGTGCCGAATAAATATGGAAGACGAAATCCTCAACGTGGAAGATCCGGTCATTTTTGATGACAGCATTACGAAAATGGAATTGCACGAGTACCAGCCTTTCCTGCTCGGACCGTACGCACTTCCATCGGAAGTACGCATTGCTGTACAGCACCAAGATATTTGTACTTTACCTTCACAGTCATTTCTACGTATAAGAGGCATGCTTACAAAAGCGGATGGTACGCATCCGACAACGACGACAGTATCCTGCAATGGTATTCTTCACCTCATCGAGCGCATTACTTATGTACTCAATGGCGTCGAGGTAGACCAGACAAGAGATGTAGGCATAACATCTGCTATGAAAAATTACCTTTCGCTAACGCCAAATGAACTGACTGCTGCAAAGATGGCCGGTTGGGCTCTCGAGG